>NC_080200.1:32594276-32614276 GCF_030028045.1 Hippopotamus amphibius kiboko | reverse complement strand
GACCATGCCCGCCGGCCGCCGAGCGACCCTCGGGCCGCGCGCGCCCGAGACCATGCCCGCCGGCCGCCGAGCGACCCTCGGGCCGCGCGCGCCCGGGACCCGGGCCGCCGGCCGCCGAGCGACCCTCGGGCCGCGCGCGCCCGGGACCCGGCCCGCCGGCCGCCGAGCGACCCTCGGGCCGCGGGCGCCCGGGACCCGGCCCGCCGGCCGCCGAGCGACCCTCGGGCCGCGCATGCCCGGGACCATGCCCGCCGGCCGCCGAGCGACCCTCGGGCCGCGCGCGCCCGAGACCATGCCCGCCGGCCGCCGAGCGACCCTCGGGCCGCGCGCGCCCGAGACCATGCCCGCCGGCCGCCGAGCGACCCTCGGGCCGCGGGCGCCAAGAGACCCGGCCCGCCGGCCGCCGAGCGACAGCACGCGCGGACTCGGGCTGCGCAGCCCCGGGCTGCCGGTGGACCCGCGGCCGCCGCTTGACCCGTGTATGCTTGCTGTTCATCTCCTAGAGATTCCTGCACCAAGCTGATTGAATGAGGAACATGGAAGCACTGTATATAGGCTTTGCATTTTTCTCTTCGTTTCCTGTACTTTGCCTTCGTTTCCTTTGCGTGTGCTCTATTTTATTGTACATGTTATATTGCTTGTTATTTTTTTATTCATTTAAGGTAGGACCGCTTTTATGCGTTTCTACACCTCCCCGCCCCCCCCCCCCCGCCCCGCGTCTCCCTCCTCTGGTGCCCGCCCCAAATGAGGTCGCATCATCTTTCATAGTGTACATCCTGGGCCAGCATAAGCTTTCCAAGAATAAAATGCCCCCCCGCCTTTCCTTCCCAAGGACACCACGAACACCTCCTGTCCTGTGCAGTGCTTTTTCACCCACCGCCAGCAGAGGGCCCTCTCTGACAGACCCAGGAACTCCCCTGCTCCGAGTCATCCAGGAGAGGCTGTTCCGTTCTGTGTGAAACGGGTGGGGTGGGCTGATGAGACATCATTGCTTAGAAGGCCATCGGGTTCACCGGTTCGGTGGCAAGAGAGAACATCCTCATCCTCCTTGAGGTTGACTCGGAAGGTCTTCGGGCCCGCAGGACACCGCCCCCAAATGGGCCTCCGTGGCATAGGGAGATTTTGCCATGCGAGGTGACAACAGGAGGGGAACACGGACCCTCCTTTCCTTCTCCCGTCTGAAAGCAGGAAGAAAATCTCTCACGGGAACAGGGTGGTGGAGGGGGCGGCCGGGAGGTGTAGAGATGAGGACTGACTGCTTTCCTGTCTTAAGAAATCACGAATCATCCAAGTGGGACCGCTCATAACACACAGAGGACAGAAGTGTGGACGAGATGAGGAGAATGTGTAAGGGAACGTCTTCCACAAGAACTCTTTTCCATAGGCCGACTTCAAGACTTTCCAACATCTCTAGGTTTAGGGGTGGACTGAGTGCCATGAAAGAATGGACATTCAGCAGCCTGTCTACATCATCTCCAAAGAAGGGAAAATGCTGAAACGTCCCTAGCTCCACAAGCCTAAGGGTCTCCCTGCTCCGGAGAGTTGGAGCATATGCGTGCTTCCATGCCTACACAGATCTTGCGCTTTAGGGAAACCACAAACTAGGCAGGAGCCTGGACTTCTACAAGGCAGTCCATGTTCACACGGGTCACTGTGGTTGGCTTCCTTACTTTCATTGGATTGGATTGGGGTGGGGTGGGGTGGGGTGGGGTGGGGTGGGGGGCGGGGGGGGGCGGTGACAAATGTCCAAGGATGAGGCATCCTAAAGAAGGAACGTGTGTGGTCCAAGCTACCCGAGGTCGCCATCCTCATTGTAGGAAGAGGACCTCTTTGGGGAGTGTGGGGAGGGGGGAGGCAAGGTAGAAGGTATGCAGATAAGGTTTGGGGGAGGGAAAAAAAGACATTTCGGTCCTAAAGCTAGTCATTTCGAAATGGGAAACAAAGGACACAAGGGAAAAGCTAAAACTGGGCACAGGCGATTGGAAAAGGTTTCTGAGGAGAAGAATCTTCGGAAAGGAATGGGAACCGTGGTCAGGACTGCTTAAGATGAGGATGGATTCAAGGACACACATGAGTGTTCGTATCAACAGGAAACCAGTGCAAAACTAGAATTCAGTTTTCTGTCTCTCGGTGAAAAAGGCCAACTTTGGGCTCGGGCTTGGGTGTTTCTTCTATTGCTCTGCTCTCTCCGTCATGAGAGAGAAAGCTTTCCTTCCTTTTTCCGGAAGGAAGGAAGGAAGGAAGGAAGGAAGGAAGGCAGGCAGGCAGGCAGGCAGGCTTATGTCTTCTAAAAATCATCACTTCTTTTCTAGGTTACCTTTATCAGGTCTTGGGGGACTCACGTGGACTTAGTCCTCTTGATATTCAAAGAGCCAGGGTTGGCTCACAAGGAAAGAGGCGTCTCTCTTTGCCTAGCAAGTCTTTCCCTGGGATGTGGGTGACGTGGCTAAGGAGGCACTGTTCCCCAGTGACCTATCTAACTGTTTTACACTCGTTGGGGTATTTTGGACACATTTGCCCCCAAACCGAATGACACATGAAGTCTTTTGCACTTAGAATGCATGTTGAGAGAGGATCCAAGAGGAGAGGGCCTAGCTCAAGAATGTGTTCTCTCTCCTTCGAAAGCAGAGCCATGAAACGGAGTAGGCTTCCTGGAGAGGTTTCCTGACATGGGAAGCATTGTCGAAGAGGAAGGAACGTGAAGCCTTCTTTGGCTTGTGTCTATACACGGGTGTGTTCCAACTGCTCTGGAAATGATGGGATCCTTCTTCTCTGCCCTGGCATACAGGGTTTTCGGTCGTCCAAATGGAGGCTCACACGACAGGGACTGAGCCCAGTATCAAGGAGATATTCCACCCGAGTTTCATGCCGAGGCGGCAACAACAGCCTCTTGAAAGATGATGGGGGGTGGGGGGGGGCCACACGTGGATCAATTCCATTCTGTCCATTCAACAGAGGGTCGGGGCTACAGCAGACCCCAGAGAGGGACAGCAGACCCCAGAGAGGGGCAGCAGCCCGGCCGGCCACTGGGTCTCCATGTCTCAGGCTTCCTGGGGAACCTCACCCCCCCCCCAGGTCCCCGCCGCCCCCCGCATTCCGCCACCCACCTTGGTGCATTTCGAATGGCTCCAATTGTAAATAGATGCTGGTGGGAAGATTTCTACAGGTTACCTGCAATGGCTGACCTGTCATGCTTGTCACCCTGGGGGAAAACAATTCTCTTTGTCCCCAGAGGCGTCAGACCTCCTCTCTCAGGAACCCCTGAGCCCCGGCCACTGGACTTCACTCCACTGGCACGTAGTAAGGGTCATCCAAACGTTCCTGTGACGGTGAGTATGGTTTCCATGTGGGTTGAAGCCTTCCCTTGCTGCAAGCCTTCTGTCCTCACCATGGCATAGAGACGGTTAAAAAAAAATTGTGTTTGCCACTTTGGGTATACCTTCCACAGCCTGCAGTGATCAAGGCACCCACTTCGCTGGGCAAGTCCTATGAGCCTTCACAAAAGCTCTTGCAAACTTCTTGGGACCATCACTTTTCCAGTCACGCTCAATCATCAGGCAAGATTGACAGGGCCGATGGGAAAACTGGACTCCGAGAAGAACGAGTGACCTACGTGGGGCTGAATGAACTGAGGACTAGGATGATAGTGTGTGTATGACTACTTGTCTACAATAGGACTGATTGGGGAAGCCGCTGGGGGCGGGGGGGGGGGGGGCCAGGGTGCGGATACCTTAGGAGCTTGGGATGAACATATACACATTCCTATACGTAAAGTGGATAATCAACAAGCTCTTACGACTTGGCACAGGAAACTATACTCAATACTTTGTAATAACCTATAAGAGAAAAAAAATCTGAAACAGAATCTATATCTATCTATCTATCTACCTATCTTTCTATCTAAATCACTGTGCTGTACACCTGAAACTGCACGACATTATAAATGCTTCCATTATTTCAAACAGAAAAGAATCTCCTAACCTGAGTGAGAGAGAGAGAGAGAGAACAGGACGGATTGTGAAATCTTTTCTTTTCCAGCTACAAGGGAAAATGAAAACAAACAAAACCCAATTTATTTTAAAAGTTGGACATCCATTTGGTGACTTGTACCCTTGTCAGCAAAATGGAATCACTTCTCTTTTTCTCCCTACCTGCTCCGTCCAGAATTCAGAAACTCTCCGTGAGGCTCCTTATTTCTTTGGCAAGAGAGTCACTTGCACGCGTTCCTTAGAGGCCCACGTTACGTTTCCATAAAACGGGAATACACACTTGTGGATATGAGATTCTGGTGCTATTCATTTTCCTTAGGGTGTTGCTTTTCACCTGAAAACCGGACTGGATCCTGAAGTCTTTCAAGTTGCCCCCAATATCTGGCTACAACTCTCTCCATGAATGTTTCCCACTTTCGCCCACCCTTTTGACTTGGCATCACTGACAACGAAAACGGCCCTTTGCCTGAAGCCCTACAGACCGAAGCTGGAGGACTTGGTGAAAACTTTAGAGACATGGCCACCACAGCTCCTGTGGAAACCATCCTGGTGCCTGTTTCTGTGAGAGCCACTCTGAAAGTCGAACCAAACACCCGACATCATCACAGCCATTTCAAACTGCTAAAGTTGCTTCCACCCTAACATCTACAAATCTTCTTCACTGACACCGCCCCCCACACGCTCCCCCCCCCCCCACTGGTTTATAATCGGCTCCAGTGATGGACCTTTGTCTTCCTTTGGTTTCCATACAAGTGCCTCTTAGGAAATAACCTGATTGCTTGCACCACAGGCCTAGTTTTTGGGAGCCCATCAACATCACTGCCTCCTGAGAGGAGATATGATAACTGTTTCACAGAACCGACCTGTTCTCAGAACTCAGAAACAGTTTCCATGAAATGGAGGCCTCTACTAACCTATTTTCTCCCTTTCCCTCCCTCCCCGCCTCCCTCCCTCCCTCCATCTCCCTCTCCCTCTCTCACACACACACACACACACACACACACACACACACACACACACACACACAGTCACCAGGTCAGCTTTCAATATGTTCAGAGTAGGCCGCCCCAAAATGTGTCTCCTTGAATTCAAGTCGCTTAAGAACTGGACAGCACAAGACCGGACATTCTGGCCCTCCTTTCTGTCCTCCCACAGCAGAGCACGATCTCAAGTTAAGACGTTTGCTTCCACGCATGTCCGTGATTCTCAAATGGTTTAGTGGGGTTTCCTGGGTTAGGAAAAAGAGGGGACTCCTATTTGCCTGAGACAAGGAGAAGTTCTCACACAACCTTCACCCATCCCTCCCTCCCTCCCTCCCTCCCTCCCTCCCTCCCTCCCTCCCTGCAGTTTGGAGGGGGCAGCCTAAGGGTGGGGAAATTGGGGAAGGAAAAAAAAAAGCCGTTCGATAAAGGGGAGCTCGAGGCAAAGTCAAAGGCTCCCGATCTGACCGGAGAGCATTCTGCATTTGAATGAAGCGATTGAACAAGGCCCTGCGGAATGAAGCGTCCGGACTTCCCCTCCCCCTCTCCCGGCAACTATCAGCCCTGGCGACTTGGGAAGGAGCGAGCGGTGGAGAAGCGGGCGGGGGCGGGGGCGGGGGCGGGGGCGGGACCAACAGACAATAGCCGCTGCCTGCCTGCCTGCCTGCCGGGCTGAGGCCTGAGGGCTGCGGGCCACGCTGGTTTCTGCAACTCAATCCCTTCCAGGAAGCACCTGTGATGACTGCTTGGCAGGGAATGGTCAAAGCTGAACTCTCTTGGCCTATTTCTGAAAAAGGCCTGAGTCTCAGCTACGACAGATTTTCTGGATTTCTTGGCCCATGCGCAGACCCGCACCCTCCCATCCTGTCAGATCCTTTGTACCCACACCTCCCCTGGGAGAGTTCGTTGGCCTCGTCTGGAACATGAACAAGCAAAACCAAACATAGTGTGACATGATGTATTGGTCTTTATTGAAAAGAAACGTGCTCCTCTCGCACACCTGAGGGCAGGAAGCAAAGGCACGTTCTCAGCAGGACGGGGGACAGGGAACCCGAACCCAGGCCGGTCAGCAGTGGCCCCCTGCCCCCCACCGCCCCGCCCTCCCCATCCCCGTCTCTCCCAGGCCCACGTGGGGCCTCCCTTCCCTGCCTCTCTCTGTGCCCCTCGTCTCCAGCTCCCCCAGCCCAGCTTCCGCACCCCCCCCCCCCCCGGCCCCGGGAAGGGGAGGCATGTCTGTCCCAGCTCCAGTTCTGATATTTCACTTGTGAAACTTCCCTAGGCCCAGGTGCCAGCTTGCCGTCCTGCTGCTTCATGTCCGTCTCTATCAGCCATGCCCAAAGGGCACGGGAAATTATGGACAGCAAATAGCACACCTAGACGGTGTGTGCGTGGGGGGGGGGGTGTCCCTTCTCCAGGAAGCAGTGAGGGAACAAAAGGAGGCCTGGGGGAAGGAGTCCTGGGTGCCTATCATCGCGCCCCCGCCCCCCCACCGCCCCGCAGAGCACCATTCATTTCCATCTCCGCATCTGAAGGACACATAGTCCTGGTTGAAGCAACTTGATGAGGATTCCCCTCCTAACGACGTGACAGAACCTATGAAGAACTGCACTCCTTGAATCCATAAATGCTAACGGGATCCAAGGAGTTTTCCATCAATGGCAGAAAAAGAAATGGTCCTGAACATAATAACTGCCAAGTATTCCTCTAGACGGAGGCATCATTCACTTTTTCTTAACTTTTTTTCTTTTCATGTTTTACAATAAACTGTATATATTTAGAGTGTACAATTTGGTACCCCAATCTTCCAATTCATTCCCCCCCAACCCTCCCCGCTTTCCCCACTTGGTGTCCATATGTTTGTGCTCTACATCTGTGTCTCTCTTTCTGCCTTGCACACCAGTTGATGTGTACCATTTTTCTGCAGTCCACATATATGTGTGAATATACAATATTTGTTTTTCTCTTTCTGACTCACTCTCATTCACTTGTTAACAACAGTAACGATGACGACGACCACGACGACGACGACAAGGACAAGGATAAGGACCGGAAAAACAACAACAGAGAGAGCACTGGGCGAGTTTTCCACTTCTTAAAGGAAGGAGGCCGTGTTCCCAGGCAGGTTGGCTCAGCTGCACAGTTCCCTCCGGTGACTATTCCTGGGGGCACCGTCGAGGTGATGCACGAAACACACAGGAGGAGGCCTTCTTGAATGTCCTGCCCAGGAAATGGGGACATGATTCCAGCAGTGGCGATGGCTGCCCTTCTCTTTAGGGTGACACACGGGCCTGATGGCACCGGGCAAACCCTCCCCTCCCTCCCTCCCTCCCTCCCTCCCTCCCACCTACCTTCCTTCCTTCCTTCCTTCCTTCCTTCCTTCCTTCCTTCCTTCCTTCCTTCCTTCTTGAGGCTCTTGGCCTCCCCACTGAAAGGAAGAGCCCAGGGCCCAGCAGCAAAGACCTTCTGCTGATCCTTGCCAGGGGGCTCTCATTTTACACACTTGAATAGGATCAGTAGACACCGTCATCTCATGAGAAGCAGAAAATATCATCTAAAAGCCTACTTTCCTGGTGTCTCAGCGTCCAGGGCTCCTCCTTCTCAGGGATCTTGTGCTCTGTAGGGATAATTCACATGCTGGGGGAGTAGGTTCCCAATAGCATCTTATGAAATGGATTACAGGATGTCTTCCTTTGAAAAAGATAAAGATTATTTGGGAAAGTTATTCATATGAAGCACATGGATGATATCCTCTCTGATCTATATATTAGAGTTGACCGTTGAACAACCAACATGGGGGATTAGGGGGGCCGACCCCACACACACCATTGAGAACCCATGCATAACTTCACAGTCCAAGCTCTGTATCGGGGCTTCCACCTCTGGGTACTCAGCAACCAGAGATCCTGCAGTGCCATAGTGCACAGCTATGGAAAACATCCCCTTATGAGTCACACACACACACACACACACACACACACACACACACACACACGCGCGCACGTGCTCGAGCGCAGACATCTCAACTTTGTTACCCAAACGTTAGTGGTGTTCGAATAATCTTAGAAGTGATGACTGCTGTCTGATGAAATCAATGGATCCATCAATCAATCTATGACACTACACTTTGTATTTCCTAGTCTCAAAATTATTTGGAATTTGGCTCCTTAGAAGTTTAGCTTGGTCCTTCAAGGACAGTGTCAGTTGGAGAGAAAATAACATTTCTTCAAATCATGGAAGTGAAATAGTCCTGGACGCTTATGTGAAACATTAACATAATTTTTCTTCTTTATTTTATAAGATAACTGGAATTAGGAAGAAAATCTCCTCGTGAAAAACCAGGTGCTACCTTTCCTTGACTGATGATCGAAGAGGAGAAAGCATTTTCTGGGCCCATGCAACTTGAGAGAAGTTCTAACTTTTCTGGAAAAGAAAGATTCCCACCCTCCCCTTGCTCGGCCATGCTAGAAACCTTCCCCTGCCCCAAACTCTGACGTGTCCCCTTGTTTGGCCTCACTGTGTGTCGTCCGTGGGCACGGGAACACACTTGCGTTCCGTAACAGGAGAGCCTATGGAGAAAAGATCTCTGCCCACTTTCATGGGATCTGCATTGCTGGCTAGGTAAACCTAAGACATCAAAAGAAGTGCCTTGGAACACATGCTCCTTCCACACTGGTCACCTCATAGGATTCCTAAATGACTCTGGTTCAGCACTCACTCGACTTGGCTGTGTTTCTGTGCTTCCTGACCTAAAGGATCTATCTGGATATGCCACCCGATAGAAGCTGAAATAAATTCACTTTGGACGTGTGTGAATGCCGTTCATACAGAGAGTGGGGACTGCAGGGAGCTCTTGTGGATAAAGAAAAATGGGGGAACACATGTAGGCGACAGCACATAAAGTATAGAAAGATACACGAAGGTTTCCTTCGTTCGCGGGTTGGGAAGGGGGAACGACAGAACATTCCCTGCTTCTACTCTACGCACGCACGCAGGCAGGCAGGCAGGCAGGCAGGCAGGCAGGCAGGCAGGCACCGGAGTGGGGTGGGGTGGGGGGAGCTGGCTCCTTACCCCACCCACCAGGGACGCGTGCGCGTTTAAAGAGACCAGGAGGAACGTGGTGGCGGTGGCGATGAGGAAGGAGGACCACGTTCAAGGTGTGGATTTGCGGTGAGGGCTACGTGAGGTGACTAAGAACTCGGTGCAGTGAGCGGCCCATACAAGGACAGAAGCGATGGTCCCCTAATGCTTGCAGGGCCTGGCCAGGAGCATGAACGGGCGCCCGTGTCCCCAGGTTGGCATCATGACACTAGTTCATCCCTGTGAAACAGGATGTGTTTTCTGTGTTCTCCTGTCTTGACAAACACACGTCTTTACCTGTGTCTCCGTACAACGACGGTCTCTGCGTGACAGTCGGCAGAACATCCCCAGGGACAATTATCACAGAGACCTGAGGTTCTGCTTGGCTGGCAATGCTTGTGTGAATACTGCAGTGAGATACAGACAGACAGACAGACAGACAGACAGACACACACACACACACACACACACACACACACACACCCCTACGTATAATTATGTGTATTTAATACGATATCTGTATTGATTTTCTGTCTCAGATGACGAATGATGCTGTCAGCCTCATGATTTTCACACAGGGTTTCTGTGTGTGTCCTACTGTCGGGACAACATAGCCGGTCTGTGTCATGGAAGCAGAGACACCGTGGGAGTCACAGGAATGAAGACCTCGTTCTAGGAACTGGACCTTCCAGAGGCCTGGGAGCAGCTGGGCAGGGCAGGGCTGGGCTGGGCTGCGGAGGAGGGGAGGGGAGGGAAGGCTGTGGCTCTCAGTCCTCTGAGTGCCCGGTGGCAGTGGCGGAGGTGGCAGTGCCGATGGAGCTGTCAGCGCCCACAGGGAAAGGTAGCCACCGATGTGCGGGGCCACAGGGGAGACATGGAGAGACTCGGGGGAAGGCACAGCTGTCCCTCGGTGGATCTGCGGCCAGGCAGCCAGGAGTGGCCTGGGCCACTGTCGTCCAGGGGGCACCAGCTGGGAACACTAGCCAGACGCAGGGTGGCGGGGGTGGGTGGGTGTGTGTGTGTGTGTGTGTGTATGTGTGGATGGACAGCCTTCCACCCTGCACCTCTGTGCCCACCTGTCACCGTGTGGGATGGCGACAGCCTGCAGAGAGCCTTGGCTGTGGCTTCACTTCCAATGCCTACATCCCATCCAGCGTTCTCTTCGCACCAGCCCTGCCCTGGGGTCGCACGGGGAGGGGGAGACTCAGAAAGGCGGTTCCCAGGCTGCCCCCGCATGGAAGTCACATGAGCCTCCGGACATGGCCGTGCCACGTCAAACACGCGTCTGGAGGTAGGTCAGACTTTACATTGTGTTACGGTTTGTTTTCTTGGGAGAAGTTGTGTCTCTTAGGCCAGGAGCAACTGGAATTGTCGGTCAAAGTCCTCAGGCAGCCCTTTGACTTGGAGGCCGAGCACAAGTTTGACACGGTATGTTTCCGGTGACATGGAATTGCAGATGGCCCACGAAGCATGCTCTCGGCAATACTGCCAAGCCTGTGGTCTCACAGGGGACGGTCTCCTCGACCGAGATGTCACCATCTCGGGAGTCCGCACCTGGAGCGACACGGTGACCTCAGGACGGGCGCCCTGTCTGTGCGCCCCATCCGGATGCGCGTGGACGGGAATGGAGCAGCTCTGGGAACGGTGGACGATGCCAGCTCTTGTTCTTCTGCTCTGCTGCCTGCCGTGCACGGCTGTGGAGAGGGACGCGCCGCTGTGGAGAGGGATGAGCCGAGTCCAGTGTCTCTGAACCCACCCCAGGCAAAGAGGAGCAGGACAGTGGGTGTGGGCCCTCCCTCGTGTGTGGCCAGGATCCTGTGCGGGGGGAGAGTCCCTGGCCCTCCCGCTGAGAGGAAGGTGCGAGAGGTGGATCGGCGGCGGCGTCTTTCCTCGGGGCCCCAGAGCTTCTGCGGCTCCGATCTCCCCTCTTCACAGTTCTAGTTGGCGCCCGCCCCAGCACAAACCTACCTGAGAGCTTCCCTGGTATCCGGAAGCGATGGCTTTGTGTTTTGAGGACGCAAGGGGAGAAAGAGCTGAGCAAAGCTTTTCCCTGGAACCTGAGTGTCTATGGGTGTGTCTGGCCCATCACCAGCGAGCGTGCTGAGTGCCACTTCCTGAGGGCAGGTGCTCTTTAAGGAAAGTATGGCTTCGTATCTTTGTGACACGCAGGCCCTTCTAGAATGTGGAGCGAGTTTCTCAAGAATCCCAGCAGAATCCCAGGTGCTGTGGAGGCTAGGGCCTCAAAGGTCCGGCTCCATCCCCTCTCTCCATCCTGGCCTGGCCTGGCCTGGCTGGGCCCCTAAGGACCCTGCTGGCCTCTAGAGTGGCCCCTGCTTCTCGGTTGGTTTCCACGCTGCTGCTCACAGAGCCATCTTCTCCAAAGGCAGCCGACCGCCGTATTCCTTCCGTGGAGGCCTGGCACGGCTCTCCTCGGCTTGGATGATAGCATGAGAGGACTGACAAGCTGGGTCCTTCCTCCAGGGCTGACCTTTTACAAACTCCGCCTTGAAGAGGGGTAAAGTCAGCATGTCATTCTCACGTGTAAGATGGGACCCGAGGGGCCCGTTCCTAGCTCTACCACTTGGGAGAGTGGGGGACTCTTCCGTCAAGGAAACGGAGAGCTCATACTTGATGGTGCGGTTGTCAGAAGCCTTTTTCTAAGCCTCCCCTGGCCCCACCGTGTCAGAAAGACGTGTCCCTCCACCTGCCGGGGACTTGATGAAGGAGAGTCACTCTGGTAGAAGTACCCGAAGCTCGAGGACTTCACTGCCGTCTCCCTTTCTCTGGCACGGGCCCGCCCCTGGAGGAGCCCTGTCTTCACCTGGCCGTGACGGCACCGCTCAGGGGAGCTGGAGACAGGACCCCAATGAGGGCAGGTGGATGGGAGCCTGTTCAAAATGACCTACACACCCAATCTGCCGTAGACATGGTCCACAGATCGTGGACGTGCCTGTGCCCCCGAAGACATCCGTGTGGCCCCGGGCATCCGGCAGCCATCTTCTCCATGTTCTCCTGACCTGTGCTCTCGCTCTTTTCTCCGGAGCACTCGCCTGATGATTCGTGGGGGC
Source organism: Hippopotamus amphibius kiboko (assembly GCF_030028045.1). NCBI lineage: Eukaryota > Metazoa > Chordata > Mammalia > Artiodactyla > Hippopotamidae > Hippopotamus > Hippopotamus amphibius. Next base: position 32,602,162 of record NC_080200.1, on the reverse strand, counting down.
ATGAAACCCCAGCTGGCAGGAGCCAAATGATCTTCCCAACACAAGGGAAAAGAAGAGGTGGGGTCCCGCATCCATCCAATGTTTCTGTGCCTAAGAATGAGTTTCTAAGAAATCTCATCCTCCTTTAGCTCCCTTAACACCCCCCCCACCCCGGCGCCCGCCAGCCCGGGCCATAGTATAGTTACTTTCCCAGATTTCCTCCCTCTCCTCAGCAGAACCGAAGAGATTGTAGGTGTTGCCACTTCTCTGAGTCTTTCTTTGCTTTCTTAGGAGGGCTGCCCCATGTCACGTAAAACTTGGAAGACATACATGCGTGAGCATCTCTCCTTGTGATTCTAACCCAGGGAAGAGCATTTAAAACTCGAAAGGAGGCAAACTAGGGTTCAGGCACCCAGAGTTGAGCTGGGTGGCCACTGGGAAGAGAGTTCCAGACCCCTTCCTGTTTGGGGGAGGGGGAAATCTCCCCCTCTGCCCCTCTTGAGTCCTCGTGGCTGGACTCATCCTAACATGGACTCAAGGCGGATAGAGGAAGCGGGAGCGGGAACACGTGTTCGTTTGTTGTTGTTGTTGTTGTTTTACCTTCTAGCCGTGAGAAGTGGCTGAGGCGGGCAGCTTTTCGACTGTGTAGACCAAGGGACAGTACATGTGTGAGACAGGGATCAGACCGAGAGACTTAGCTTTCGGGTGCGCCCTGAGGGAAGGAAGAATCTAAACAGAGTTTGGGCTTGGGGGGGGTCCCTGAAAGAAGTCACAGTGTCTGTCTCCCTAGGCTTCTCGGCCCCAATGAATTCCCTACTTTGGGGATCGGAGCGTCCTCCTAACTCCAGGTGCAGATGCAGGGAGTGCGCCTTTCACCCGAGAGAGAGATGGATGTCTCGCTTTCAGGGAGACACAAAGAAGAGCCCGAGGGTCCCTCTTGTGTTGGCCGCCTGCTTGAGGTCACCGTCACGCCAAATGATCACTGTGCCACGGAGGTGCATTTTGGCGTGGCCTATCCTGGGCTCCACAGCCACCTCCCTGAAAACGGGTATGGTCAGAACCGTAGGAAGCTCAAGGGCGCCGCCAGCCGGTTTCAAAAACGTATCTGTCAGCACCTGCTGGCTGCAACCGCGAGGTTTGCAAGTGCCCTCCGCATAATTCTCCCCCTCCCCCGCAACGACGTCATCACTTCCAATCCTGGCGAACAATGTATGGAACCTTTGCTGGGGTTTTCGTTTGTTTCTCTTTTGTGGGGTTTCTCTCTCTCTCTCTCTCTCTCTCTCTCTCTCTCTCTCTGTCTCTCTGTCTCTGTCTCTGTCTCTGTCTCTGTCTCTGTCTCTGTCTCTGTCTCTCTCTGTCTCTCTCTCTCTGTCACACGCGCTCTGATGTTCGGGGCCTAATGGGAGAAATGAAATCAAGCGAGGGGTTTTGCCCTCAGGTTGCCTTGGTCTCGGGTTGACTTGTGTGCGCTGAGAAAGACGGCCTTTACTGAAGGCCCTGCGCAGACTTTTTGACACCCCCGATCCATGGAATCCTGAAGCTGTGGAACCTAGAAATCTTTCGGTCTCCTTTTGATTTGGAAATCTTCTCCTTGACAGAAAGAAGCCCATTTAAAAGAGAAAAAGAAAAAGTGGAACTGCATGAGCAGATCGGTTTTTAGATCTCAGCCGGGCGGCTGCCCGGTTCTCTGGGGAGAACTGTCTTCATCTTGCAAATCTGTACACACAGCCCACAGTGGCCTGGGATGGAGGCCAGTGGACTGGATTGGGCAGAACCTGAGACCAGAGGAAAGAGAAAAAAAATAAGAAAAATGGTGGTGGTGGTTGGGGGGAGGGGGAAGAGGTCTGCTTTGAAAAATAGGAACTGCTGGCAGGGCTCCCTCACCCCCACCCCCCCACCCCAAAGTAGGACTGTGTATCCAGGCGTAGAAATGATACTGCGCCAAGAAGGCAAGCGCTGTTGAGACTGCTGTTCCTATGATGTTACAAACCGAAAGCGATGCTTTCTGGTCGAGGCTCTCCATGACAATCTGCTAAGCAAATCACACGTTGGCTGTTTTGGACGTTCTCTGCAGTTTTCATTGGGAGTGAGGAAGAGCCGTTTGTACATGTTTTGATACAATGTTTTGAATGCTGTGGGACCATGGTATGTTTCCGCCGTGGATGAACAAGGTTGCCTTTTCCAGCTTCCGCTTGCATGGTCATTTCCTGGTCCTGACGACCCCCCCCGCCCCAAGTGAGGGAGGCCTGTGTGTCTTTGTGTCCATTTAGAAGGGTTGGTGCTTGATGCCAGCATGATATCCAAATCTTGATTTTGGACTTACCAAACTACTGTTGGGAGTTTGTTTCTTGTCTTAATCTCCCTTAACTCTTGCAGTCACCTGAGTGTCCACTCTTGATTTCGCGTCTCTCTCTGCCTCTGTCTCTGTCTCTCTCGCTCTTTCCTTTTGTTGATTTCTTCAAGGCAAGCCATCTTTTTCCTCCTCCTCCTCCTCCTCCTCCTCCTCCTCCTCCTCCTCCTCCTCCTCCTCCTCCTCCTCCTCCTCCCCCCCCTCCTCCTCCTCCCCCACCACCCTCCTCTTCCTCTTGCTCCTTTCTCTGCCCCCCTCCCCCCTCCCTCCCTCCTCCCCCCGCCCTTTTAAAATGGAAGTCTAACAGACTGACAAGAGTATATTGGTTTTCAGGTGTATACCCTAGCGAGTGGCTATGTTTACACATGGCCCAGGGATCTCCGTGATAAGTCTCGTTACTGTCTGTCACCATTCGATGTCATGACAGTAGGATGGACTCTATTCCGCCTGCTGTACATGACATCCTGCGAGTGAGTTGTTTATTTCATAACTAGAAGTGGGCACCGCTTCCTCTCCCTCACCTATTGCACTCGTCTCCCTCTTCCCCCCTCCCTCCCTCCTCTGGCCACCCCCCATTTGTTCCTTTTAGGTGTCGAGGAACCTGTTTGCGGTTCCTTCTTTGTGTTCATGTGTGTGTATTGCTGTGTACGTTCTTCACAGACATGATAGTCTCGCGACCTGAGGTATCTTGTGTAGCGCAATACCCTCTGGGTCTCTCCATGTTTCCGCGGATGGCAAGACCTCATTCCCTGGTAGGGTTGAGTCATAAACGCGCGCGCGCCTGTGTGTGACTAGGTAGAGACGTATGCACACAGAGAGCGCTATCGGTATGTCCCTAACTATGGCTACATAGGGATAGGTGTGGATACACATACACGTGTATGTATGTGTCACCCTCACCCCCTCGGTGGGCACGTAGTGGAGTTGCTGGGTCACGTGGTAGTTGTTGGTGCAGTGCTTTCAGGGACTTCTGTGCTGTTTTCCGTAGTGTCATCTGTTGTCGGGGAGCCATTCTGTCAGGCGCCAGGTGATATCTCTGAGTCCTCCAGCATGACATGGTGGTGGTCTCTCTCAGCGTGAAAAATAGGTGTCCCGTCAGGAGCCACTTTCCTCTGCCGTTTGGAACTTGCTGTCGCGATTCCAGATCCTGGGCCTGGCCGTGTATGCTTGTGCAGAGAAATGCCAGCGCTTTCTATCATACCCTCCATTTAAAAAAAAAATGGTTCTGTATTTGATGGGCTGCGTTGGGTCTTTTTTTGCTGTGCGCGGGCTTTCTTTCCGTTGCGGTGAGTGGGGGCTCCCCTTCGTTGTGGTGCGCAGGCTCCTCATTGCCAGTGGCTTCTCTTGGTGCGGAGCACGGGCTCCAGGCACGGGGGCTTCAGGAGTTGCGGCACATGGGCTCAGTCGTTGTGCCTCACGGGCTTCGTTGCTCCGCGGCATGTGGGACCTTCCTGGAGCAGGGATCGAACCCGTGTCCCCTGCAGTGGCGGGCGGATTCTTAAGCAGTGCGCCAGCTAGGCAGCCCCAGTTGTTTCTTGTATTTCAGGGAAAGGTTTCCTTTGGCTTTTGGTTTTGTCCCCGCCCCCACCCCCCAAGAAAGGTACTGTTGGTTGCTTTGTTGACAGTGGAAAACTGTGTTGCGGTTGCTGTTGGAGTGGTGGGGGTCGTCGTCCTTGTTGCTTTGTTTCCTTTGTGGGCGTTGTTTTCTGTTGGTTTTTTCTGGCTTTGTTTCCTTGTGGATGAAAATGCCTGGTCTTGGTCTGCTCTGTTCAGGCCTCCTGCCCACTTTCCCCATCGGGTTGCTTGTTCTGGGGGGGCTGCGTTGCATGAGGCCTTGCCCTGTTTTGGACAGGAACCTCTTATGGGACATGCTTGAGGTTTTCAGATGCGTGTGTGTGTGTACGTGTACACGTGTGTGTGTCTGTACGTGTACACGTGTGCATACACGTACATGTGTGTGTGCCTTTACGTACTCCTTGAAGGGCCACAGCAGTCCCAGAGCTTGACTTTGACTTTTTGGTAGTTTGGCTTGGTTTGATTTTGGTGGGACGACAGGTCACTGTGAACCTTTACTGTAAATCTCTCTCTCACACGCACGCGCGCGCGCGCGCGCGCACACACACACGCACGCACGCACGCACGCACGCACGCACACTCACCACGTTGCATTGTGTAGATGTCCTGGAACGCGGTTTCTTTAGTGGATGGCTGTTGACTCGCTGCTCCCCGCCCCCCTGCCCCCGCCCGCCGGTGACTGTGGTCAGTCCATTTTGAAATCCACGTTCTGACCTCAAGGGCATGTTCCCCACCCACGCACCCATGTGTTCTCTTTGGACTTTGTCGCGGTCTGTGCGGAAATAGATGTTTGTTTCCATTTGTGTGGGGCCAGAGTGTATGTTTACTTTCGTTTCTAGCTTCCGGGCTCTGCGTATCAGCTTTCCAAAGCCCTTCCCCGTGCCAGAAGGGATGAGTTCCTGCGTCGTTCTCTGAGCGCTTGCCTGGTTTCGTTTCGCTGGTCCCCGCCTTCCCTCCCTCCCTCCCTCCCTCCCTCCCTCCCTCCCTCTCACCCTCCGGGGAGCTGGGGATCTCGCTTGTGGCACTGTGGGCGTCTCCGTGGAATTCCCCGCGCCCCCCCCCCCCCCATGGCCTGGAATCGCGTCCCCTTCCAGGCAGCCTCCCGGCGGCATCTTGCCAGCTACCCCCGCCCCCGTGTGCTGCCGGGGATCGGGACGCGCCGTGTCGTGTCGTGTCGTGTCGTGTCGGGCCGGGAGCTAGCTCCGAGGCGGACCCCTCGGGGCCGCGCGGGACGCCCGCCCCGCTCCGGGAGGAGCTCGGGCGTTTGGGCGGCCCGGCGCTCCGGCGTCCTCGGTGGCCGGCCGGCGACCGGGATCCGGCCCGGGGACGTTCGAGCCGGTTGTCGGGCGCCACCTGGCGGCCGCTTTTATATTGTCCCTTCCCTCCGGAGCTCCGGCGACCTTGTCGAGGGCTGTGACTCAGCCGCCGGGCCCGAAGCAGAGTTCCGGGAGGCGGGCGACGCTGGTGCTGGCAGCCCCGGTGGCGCCGAGGCGTAGGCGCCTCCTGCTGTCGCCTGAGATTGGGCCTGCAGATCTATGGGGCTGTGACTGCCGCCGCGCTCCCGAGCCGGGGCTGAGGGGCCGCCTGGCCGGGTCGACCAGCATGCGCCCGTGCCCCTCCGGCCGCGGGAACCCATGTCGGGTCGTGCCGCCGCGGTGGGAGAGGAGAGGGTCTGCCGCGCCCGGAGCGCCTGGGACTTGGTGGCCCGGCCTTCTCCTGGGCCGCCCTTGGGAGCGTTCGTTCCCCGACCCCCCCCACCTCCCTTTCCCGGTGCCCCCCGCGTCCCGCTCCGGAGGTGGGGACCGGCTCGGGCCGAGCGTTGAGGCCGGTGGAGGCCGCCACGGGCTCGGTGGTGGACGCGCGTGCGTCCCGGTCGTCAGATGCTTTCGGGCCGATGGTTTTCCGAGCCGGACTCCAGAGGTGAGGACCGGCCTGGGCCGCCAGCGGTGACCCAGAGAGGCTGGCCCGGGCCTGGGTGCGTTGCCCCGTGGGCTCCGGGCGTCTCCCTGGAGAAATGGGTTCAAGTCCCGATGGGTCCGGAGACGTGGACGGACCGGCCCCTGCTCGCGCAGGTGGCCGGCGAGGGTGCACCCGGCCTGTCAGCGTGCCCGCGTGGGTCCCGGTCGTCGGACGCGACTTTGTCTCCCCCCTCCGCTCTCCACCCCGAGTCCGGGCCGGGAGGTGGGGACTGGCGCGAGCCATACTGGGTGGCCCGGGGAGGGGCTCCCGGGCCCGGGCGTGGTCCCTCATGGGGCCCGCTCATCGGAGGCGGCTCGGAGGGGTGCTGTGTTTCTTTCTTGGAACCAAGTCCTGGCCCGGAGACTCGGATGGACCGGTGCCTGCCCGCGTGGGGGGACCGGGGAGGGCGTCCCCAGCCCGCTCCCTCTCCCCCGTGTCCCCGGCCCACTCTGCCACCCCTCCATCCCCGGGTCGACCAGGTGGCCCCGGGCGCTCCGGGGCAAGTGTGGATGGGGAAGTGTTGGGGGCAGGTGGCCGGACCGAGGTTCCGGGGGCCCCCGTGAACCTCGTGGGTGGGCCCCGCTGTCGGGCGCGATGATTTCTTCCGCCGGAAATGGGGCCTTTTTGCCACCAGATAGGTGCTGACACGGTGTTCTTCTGCGTCTGTCGCCGATAGATGCTGGGGCTCCGGACGCGGGCAGGACTCCGGGCTGGGGGCGGCTGTCTGACGCCCGGCTCGGTCCTTGCCGCTTGAGCTGCCCGCTTGGGCCTGCGCGCCGGCTCTTGCGTGCGCGTCCGGCTGCCCCGACCCGCGGTGCCGCCTCCGGCCTCTGGCTGAGCCCGAGGGCGGCGGGGCCAGGTGGCGTCGGGTGCTCGACCCTGTGCGCTGCCCCCGCTGCAGGCACCCGGTGGTGAGTGGCCGGCACGACCCCACCCCACAGGCTCTGTGCCCCGTGTCAGGCGTTCTCGTTCTGGGGTGGCTGGCTGCTCTTTGCCCGAGACGAAGGGGCGCCGGCGAGGCGGAAGCGGGCCTCCGTGTGATGGGTCTTCGCCGTGCCTCCCCTGCGGGCCTCCCCCGCCGTGGCTTTAGGCTGGGTGGGTCAACCGATTGATGTGGTGGTGCCACGCTCCGCTGGGCTGGGCCTAAGCCGTGCCAGACGAGGGACGGACGTTCCTGGGGGACGGGACCGCTCTTCTCGTTCTGTCCGCGGGCTCCTCGCCTCTCTTCCGCCCCGCCTGCCGGGGTGTGCGGAAGGCAGGGGTGCGGCCTCCGGCCCCGAACCCGCGGTCTCCCGCCCCCGCCTCCCAGCGTGGGCGGGGACCGGGGTCCTCGGACGCAGCAGACGCTCTCGCTGTGCCTCTTTGGCGTACGCCTCGCGAGCGGCCCTCCCCGCGGCGGGGAGGGCCGCCCCGCCGCCACGCTGCGCGCCCCCCGTCGGTGTGCGAGCGTGCCGCGCCTGGCCCTCCGTGGTGCTCCTGGAGCGCTCCAGGTCGTCCCTCAGGTGCCCGAGGCCGAGCGGTGGTGTTGTTCCCCTTTCCCAGCGTGTCCCTCGGGTCTCCGCCACCGTGGCGGGTGCCGTGAGCGGCTCTCTCTTGGGGGGGTCGAGACGGTAAGGGAGGTGCGCCCGCCTGTTCCCCCCGGCGGTGGGGCCAGGGGCCGCCTCGTTGTGCTGGTCCTCAGCGGCGTGCCGTGGGGGCCTGAGCTTGGCCGAGCGCACGCCCCGTGTGGTCCCCACTACGTGGGGGGCTGCGCGCGGGCGTGGGAGCGATCGTGGGGGCCAGGGCCTGTGAGAGAGGGGGCTGTGTCACGCATCTTGGGCGTGCTCCCCCTCGAGGGCCCGAGGGGCGAGCCCGAGGGCAGCAAGCCTTACCGAGGTCGTGCCCCGGCCCTGGCCGCGAACGCTCCCGTGGGCCGTGTGCTTACCCATACCGCAGACCCCCTCCCCTCCAGGCGACTGGAGGAGGTGTAGGCGGCTCACGGAAGCGCCTCTGCGGGCCCGAAGGAGAGGCGCTGAGTGGGGGA
>NC_080200.1:32559276-32581776 GCF_030028045.1 Hippopotamus amphibius kiboko | reverse complement strand
GAGACCCGGCCCGCCGGCCGCCGAGCGCCCCTCGGGCCGCGGGCGCCCGGGACCCGGGCCGCCGAGCGGCCTGCAGGCTCCGTGGCCGCGGGCCGACGAGCGACCCTCGTGCCGCGGGCTCCCCGAGACCCGGGCCGCCGAGCGGCCTGCAGGCCGCAGGCTGCCGGCTGCCGGCCGCCGAGCGACCCTCGGGCCGCGTGCCCCCGAGAGCCAGGCCGCCGGGAGACCGTCAGCACGCGCAGACTCGGGCTGCGCAGCCGCGGGCTGCCGGTGGACCCGCGGGCCCGCGGGACCCCGGTCAACCAGCAGGCCGCGCCGTCCCGTACCGCCGGGTGACCAGCACGGCGGCGGTCCCAGGCCCTCCACGCCCGTGCTGCTGAGCGGCCTGCAGGCCGCGGGCCGCCGAGCGACCCTCGGGCCGCGGGCGCCCGAGACCATGCCCGCCGGCCGCCGAGCGACCCTCGGGCCGCGGGCGCCCGAGACCCGGGCCGCCGGCCGCCGAGCGACCCTCGGGCCGCGCGCGCCCGAGACCATGCCCGCCGGCCACCGAGCGCCCCTCGGGCTGCGGGCGCCCGGGACCCGGGCCGCCGAGCGGCCTGCAGGCTCTGTGGCCGCGGGCCGCCGAGCGACCCTCGGGCCGCCGGTCGACTTGCAGGCAGGTCGACCAGCCGGCCGCGGGCCGCCGAGCGCCCCTCGGGCTGCGGGCGCCCGGGACCCGGGCCGCCGAGCGACCTGCAGGCTCCGTGGCCGCGGGCCGCCGAGCGACCCTCGCGCCGCGGGCTCCCCGAGAGCCGGGCCGCCGAGCGGCCTGTAGGCTCCGTGGCCGCGGGCCGCCGAGCGACCCTCGGGCCGCGGGCGCCCGAGACCATGCCCGCCGGCCACCGAGCGCCCCTCGGGATGCGGGCGCCCGGGACCCGGGCCGCCGAGCGGCCTGCAGGCTCCGTGGCCGCGGGCCGCCGAGCGACCCTCGTGCCGCGGGCTCCCCGAGACCCGGGCCGCCGAGCGGCCTGCAGGCCGCCGGCTGCCGGCTGCCGGCCGCCGAGCGACCCTCGGGCCGCGTGCCCCCGAGAGCCAGGCCGCCGGGAGACCGTCAGCACGCGCAGACTCGGGCTGCGCAGCCCCGGGCTGCCGGTGGACCCGCGGGCCCGCGGGACCCCGGTCAACCAGCAGGCCGCGCCGTCCCGTACCGCCGGGTAACCAGCACGGCGGCGGTCCCAGGCCCTCCACGCCCGTGCTGCCGAGCGGTCTGCAGGCCGCGGGCCGCCGAGCGACCCTCGGGCCGCGGGCGCCCGAGACCATGCCCGCCGGCCGCCGAGCGACCCTCGCGCCGCGGGCTCCCCGAGACCCGGGCCGCCGAGCGGCGTGCAGGCCGCGGGCTGCCGGCCGCAGAGCGACCCTCGGGCCGTGGGCGCCCGAGACCATGCCCGCCGGCCACCGAGCGCCCCTCGGGATGCGGGCGCCCGGGGACCCGGGCCGCCGAGCGGCCTGCAGGCTCTGTGGCCGCGGGCCGCCGAGCGACCCTCGGGCCGCCGGTCGACTTGCAGGCAGGTCGACCAGCCGGCCGCGGGCCGCCGAGCGCCCCTCGGGCCGCGGGCGCCCGGGACCCGGGCCGCCGAGTGGCCTGCAGGCTCTGTGGCCGCGGGCCGCCGAGCGCCCCTCGGGCTGCGGGCGCCCGGGACGCGGGCCGCCGAGCGACCTGCAGGCTCCATGGCCGCGGGCCGCCGAGCGACCCTCGCGCCGCGGGCTCCCCGAGAGCCGGGCCGCCGAGCGGCCTGCAGGCCGCGGGCTGCCGGCCGCCGAGCGCCCCTCGGGCTGCGGGCGCCCGGGACCCGGGCCGCCGAGCGGCCTGCAGGCTCCGTGGCCGCGGGCCGCCGAGCGACCCTCGGGCCGCGGGCGCCCGAGACCCGGGCCGCCGGCCGCCGAGCGACCCTCGGGCCGCGCGCGCCCGAGACCCGGGCCGCCGGCCGCCGAGCGACCCTCGGGCCGCGCGCGCCCGAGACCATGCCCGCCGGCCGCCGAGCGACCCTCGGGCCGCGCGCGCCCGAGACCATGCCCGCCGGCCGCCGAGCGACCCTCGGGCCGCGCGCGCCCGGGACCCGGGCCGCCGGCCGCCGAGCGACCCTCGGGCCGCGCGCGCCCGGGACCCGGGCCGCCGGCCGCCGAGCGACCCTCGGGCCGCGCGCGCCCGAGACCATGCCCGCCGGCCGCCGAGCGACCCTCGGGCCGCGCGCGCCCGAGACCATGCCCGCCGGCCGCCGAGCGACCCTCGGGCCGCGCGCGCCCGGGACCCGGCCCGCCGGCCGCCGAGCGACCCTCGGGCCGCGGGCGCCCAGAGACCCGGCCCGCCGGCCGCCGAGCGACAGCACGCGCGGACTCGGGCTGCGCAGCCCCGGGCTGCCGGTGGACCCGCGGCCGCCGCTTGACCCGTGTATGCTTGCTGTTCATCTCCTGGAGATTCCTGCACCAAGCTGATTGAATGAGGAACATGGAAGCACTGTATATAGGCTTTGCATTTTTCTCTTCGTTTCCTGTACTTTGCCTTCGTTTCCTTTGCGTGTGCTCTATTTTATTGTACATGTTATATTGCTTGTTATTTTTTTATTCATTTAAGGTAGGACCGCTTTTATGCGTTTCTACACCTCCCCGCCCCCCCCCCCCCCCGCCCCGCGTCTCCCTCCTCTGGTGCCCGCCCCAAATGAGGTCGCATCATCTTTCATAGTGTACATCCTGGGCCAGCATAAGCTTTCCAAGAATAAAATGCCCCCCCGCCTTTCCTTCCCAAGGACACCACGAACACCTCCTGTCCTGTGCAGTGCTTTTTCACCCACCGCCAGCAGAGGGCCCTCTCTGACAGACCCAGGAACTCCCCTGCTCCGAGTCATCCAGGAGAGGCTGTTCCGTTCTGTGTGAAACGGGTGGGGTGGGCTGATGAGACATCATTGCTTAGAAGGCCATCGGGTTCACCGGTTCGGTGGCAAGAGAGAACATCCTCATCCTCCTTGAGGTTGACTCGGAAGGTCTTCGGGCCCGCAGGACACCGCCCCCAAATGGGCCTCCGTGGCATAGGGAGATTTTGCCATGCGAGGTGACAACAGGAGGGGAACACGGACCCTCCTTTCCTTCTCCCGTCTGAAAGCAGGAAGAAAATCTCTCACGGGAACAGGGTGGTGGAGGGGGCGGCCGGGAGGTGTAGAGATGAGGACTGACTGCTTTCCTGTCTTAAGAAATCACGAATCATCCAAGTGGGACCGCTCATAACACACAGAGGACAGAAGTGTGGACGAGATGAGGAGAATGTGTAAGGGAACGTCTTCCACAAGAACTCTTTTCCATAGGCCGACTTCAAGACTTTCCAACATCTCTAGGTTTAGGGGTGGACTGAGTGCCATGAAAGAATGGACATTCAGCAGCCTGTCTACATCATCTCCAAAGAAGGGAAAATGCTGAAACGTCCCTAGCTCCACAAGCCTAAGGGTCTCCCTGCTCCGGAGAGTTGGAGCATATGCGTGCTTCCATGCCTACACAGATCTTGCGCTTTAGGGAAACCACAAACTAGGCAGGAGCCTGGACTTCTACAAGGCAGTCCATGTTCACACGGGTCACTGTGGTTGGCTTCCTTACTTTCATTGGATTGGATTGGGGTGGGGTGGGGTGGGGTGGGGTGGGGTGGGGGGCGGGGGGGGCGGTGACAAATGTCCAAGGATGAGGCATCCTAAAGAAGGAACGTGTGTGGTCCAAGCTACCCGAGGTCGCCATCCTCATTGTAGGAAGAGGACCTCTTTGGGGAGTGTGGGGAGGGGGGAGGCAAGGTAGAAGGTATGCAGATAAGGTTTGGGGGAGGGAAAAAAAGACATTTCGGTCCTAAAGCTAGTCATTTCGAAATGGGAAACAAAGGACACAAGGGAAAAGCTAAAACTGGGCACAGGCGATTGGAAAAGGTTTCTGAGGAGAAGAATCTTCGGAAGGAATGGGAACCGTGGTCAGGACTGCTTAAGATGAGGATGGATTCAAGGACACACATGAGTGTTCGTATCAACAGGAAACCAGTGCAAAACTAGAATTCAGTTTTCTGTCTCTCGGTGAAAAAGGCCAACTTTGGGCTCGGGCTTGGGTGTTTCTTCTATTGCTCTGCTCTCTCCGTCATGAGAGAGAAAGCTTTCCTTCCTTTTTCCGGAAGGAAGGAAGGAAGGAAGGAAGGAAGGAAGGCAGGCAGGCAGGCAGGCAGGCTTATGTCTTCTAAAAATCATCACTTCTTTTCTAGGTTACCTTTATCAGGTCTTGGGGGACTCACGTGGACTTAGTCCTCTTGATATTCAAAGAGCCAGGGTTGGCTCACAAGGAAAGAGGCTTCTCTCTTTGCCTAGCAAGTCTTTCCCTGGGATGTGGGTGACGTGGCTAAGGAGGCACTGTTCCCCAGTGACCTATCTAACTGTTTTACACTCGTTGGGGTATTTTGGACACATTTGCCCCCAAACCGAATGACACATGAAGTCTTTTGCACTTAGAATGCATGTTGAGAGAGGAATCCAAGAGGAGAGGGCCTAGCTCAAGAATGTGTTCTCTCTCCTTCGAAAGCAGAGCCATGAAACGGAGTAGGCTTCCTGGAGAGCTTTCCTGACATGGGAAGCGTTGTCGAAGAGGAAGGAACGTGAAGCCTTCTTTGGCTTGTGTCTATACACGGGTGTGTTCCAGCTGCTCTGGAAATGATGGGATCCTTCTTCTCTGCCCTGGCATACAGGGTTTTCGGTCGTCCAAATGGAGGCTCACACGACAGGGACTGAGCCCAGTATCAAGGAGATATTCCACCCGAGTTTCATGCCGAGGCGGCAACAACAGCCTCTTGAAAGATGATGGGGGGTGGGGGGGGGCCACACGTGGATCAATTCCATTCTGTCCATTCAACAGAGGGTCGGGGCTACAGCAGACCCCAGAGAGGGACAGCAGACCCCAGAGAGGGGCAGCAGCCCGGCCGGCCACTGGGTCTCCATGTCTCAGGCTTCCTGGGGAACCTCACCCCCCCCCCCCAGGTCCCCGCCGCCCCCCGCATTCCGCCACCCACCTTGGTGCATTTCGAATGGCTCCAATTGTAAATAGATGCTGGTGGGAAGATTTCTACAGGTTACCTGCAATGGCTGACCTGTCATGCTTGTCACCCTGGGGGAAAACAATTCTCTTTGTCCCCAGAGGCGTCAGACCTCCTCTCTCAGGAACCCCTGAGCCCCGGCCACTGGACTTCACTCCACTGGCACGTAGTAAGGGTCATCCAAACGTTCCTGTGACGGTGAGTATGGTTTCCATGTGGGTTGAAGCCTTCCCTTGCTGCAAGCCTTCTGTCCTCACCATGGCATAGAGACGGTTAAAAAAAAATTGTGTTTGCCACTTTGGGTATACCTTCCACAGCCTGCAGTGATCAAGGCACCCACTTCGCTGGGCAAGTCCTATGAGCCTTCACAAAAGCTCTTGCAAACTTCTTGGGACCATCACTTTTCCAGTCACGCTCAATCATCAGGCAAGATTGACAGGGCCGATGGGAAAACTGGACTCCGAGAAGAACGAGTGACCTACGTGGGGCTGAATGAACTGAGGACTAGGATGATAGTGTGTGTATGACTACTTGTCTACAATAGGACTGATTGGGGAAGCCGCTGGGGGCGGGGGGGGGGGGGCAGGGTGCGGATACCTTAGGAGCTTGGGATGAACATATACACATTCCTATACGTAAAGTGGATAATCAACAAGCTCTTACGACTTGGCACAGGAAACTATACTCAATACTTTGTAATAACGTGTAAGAGAAAAAAAATCTGAAACAGAATCTATATCTATCTATCTATCTACCTATCTTTCTATCTAAATCACTGTGCTGTACACCTGAAACTGCACGACATTATAAATGCTTCCATTATTTCAAACAGAAAAGAATCTCCTAACCTGAGTGAGAGAGAGAGAGAGAGAACAGGACGGATTGTGAAATCTTTTCTTTTCCAGCTACAAGGGAAAATGAAAACAAACAAAACCCAATTTATTTTAAAAGTTGGACATCCATTTGGTGACTTGTACCCTTGTCAGCAAAATGGAATCACTTCTCTTTTTCTCCCTACCTGCTCCGTCCAGAATTCAGAAACTCTCCGTGAGGCTCCTTATTTCTTTGGCAAGAGAGTCACTTGCACGCGTTCCTTAGAGGCCCACGTTACGTTTCCATAAAACGGGAATACACACTTGTGGATATGAGATTCTGGTGCTATTCATTTTCCTTAGGGTGTTGCTTTTCACCTGAAAACCGGACTGGATCCTGAAGTCTTTCAAGTTGCCCCCAATATCTGGCTACAACTCTCTCCATGAATGTTTCCCACTTTCGCCCACCCTTTTGACTTGGCATCACTGACAACGAAAACGGCCCTTTGCCTGAAGCCCTACAGACCGAAGCTGGAGGACTTGGTGAAAACTTTAGAGACATGGCCACCACAGCTCCTGTGGAAACCATCCTGGTGCCTGTTTCTGTGAGAGCCAGTCTGAAAGTCGAACCAAACACCCGACATCATCACAGCCATTTCAAACTGCTAAAGTTGCTTCCACCCTAACATCTACAAATCTTCTTCACTGACACCGCCCCCCACACGCTCCCCCCCCCCCCCCGCACTGGTTTATAATCGGCTCCAGTGATGGACCTTTGTCTTCCTTTGGTTTCCATACAAGTGCCTCTTAGGAAATAACCTGATTGCTTGCACCACAGGCCTAGTTTTTGGGAGCCCATCAACATCACTGCCTCCTGAGAGGAGATATGATAACTGTTTCACAGAACCGACCTGTTCTCAGAACTCAGAAACAGTTTCCATGAAATGGAGGCCTCTACTAACCTATTTTCTCCCTTTCCCTCCCTCCCCGCCTCCCTCCCTCCCTCCATCTCCCTCTCCCTCACACACACACACACACACACACACACACACACACACACACACACACACACACACAGTCACCAGGTCAGCTTTCAATATGTTCAGAGTAGGCCGCCCCAAAATGTGTCTCCTTGAATTCAAGTCGCTTAAGAACTGGACAGCACAAGACCGGACATTCTGGCCCTCCTTTCTGTCCTCCCACAGCAGAGCACGATCTCAAGTTAAGACGTTTGCTTCCACGCATGTCCGTGATTCTCAAATGGTTTAGTGGGGTTTCCTGGGTTAGGAAAAAGAGGGGACTCCTATTTGCCTGAGACAAGGAGAAGTTCTCACACAACCTTCACCCATCCCTCCCTCCCTCCCTCCCTCCCTCCCTCCCTCCCTGCAGTTTGGAGGGGGCAGCCTAAGGGTGGGGAAATTGGGGAAGGAAAAAAAAAAGCCGTTCGATAAAGGGGAGCTCGAGGCAAAGTCAAAGGCTCCCGATCTGACCGGAGAGCATTCTGCATTTGAATGAAGCGATTGAACAAGGCCCTGCGGAATGAAGCGTCCGGACTTCCCCTCCCCCTCTCCCGGCAACTATCAGCCCTGGCGACTTGGGAAGGAGCGAGCGGTGGAGAAGCGGGCGGGGGCGGGGGCGGGGGCGGGGGCGGGACCAACAGACAATAGCCGCTGCCTGCCTGCCTGCCTGCCGGGCTGAGGCCTGAGGGCTGCGGGCCACGCTGGTTTCTGCAACTCAATCCCTTCCAGGAAGCACCTGTGATGACTGCTTGGCAGGGAATGGTCAAAGCTGAACTCTCTTGGCCTATTTCTGAAAAAGGCCTGAGTCTCAGCTACGACAGATTTTCTGGATTTCTTGGCCCATGCGCAGACCCGCACCCTCCCATCCTGTCAGATCCTTTGTACCCACACCTCCCCTGGGAGAGTTCGTTGGCCTCGTCTGGAACATGAACAAGCAAAACCAAACATAGTGTGACATGATGTATTGGTCTTTATTGAAAAGAAACGTGCTCCTCTCGCACACCTGAGGGCAGGAAGCAAAGGCACGTTCTCAGCAGGACGGGGGACAGGGAACCCGAACCCAGGCCGGTCAGCAGTGGCCCCCTGCCCCCCACCGCCCCGCCCTCCCCATCCCCGTCTCTCCCAGGCCCACGTGGGGCCTCCCTTCCCTGCCTCTCTCTGTGCCCCTCGTCTCCAGCTCCCCCAGCCCAGCTTCCGCACCCCCCCCCCCCGGCCCCGGGAAGGGGAGGCATGTCTGTCCCAGCTCCAGTTCTGATATTTCACTTGTGAAACTTCCCTAGGCCCAGGTGCCAGCTTGCCGTCCTGCTGCTTCATGTCCGTCTCTATCAGCCATGCCCAAAGGGCACGGGAAATTATGGACAGCAAATAGCACACCTAGACGGTGTGTGCGTGGGGGGGGGGGTGTCCCTTCTCCAGGAAGCAGTGAGGGAACAAAAGGAGGCCTGGGGGAAGGAGTCCTGGGTGCCTATCATCGCGCCCCCGCCCCCCCACCGCCCCGCAGAGCACCATTCATTTCCATCTCCGCATCTGAAGGACACATAGTCCTGGTTGAAGCAACTTGATGAGGATTCCCCTCCTAACGACGTGACAGAACCTATGAAGAACTGCACTCCTTGAATCCATAAATGCTAACGGGATCCAAGGAGTTTTCCATCAATGGCAGAAAAAGAAATGGTCCTGAACATAATAACTGCCAAGTATTCCTCTAGACGGAGGCATCATTCACTTTTTCTTAACTTTTTTTCTTTTCATGTTTTACAATAAACTGTATATATTTAGAGTGTACAATTTGGTACCCCAATCTTCCAATTCATTCCCCCCCAACCCTCCCCGCTTTCCCCACTTGGTGTCCATATGTTTGTGCTCTACATCTGTGTCTCTCTTTCTGCCTTGCACACCAGTTGATGTGTACCATTTTTCTGCAGTCCACATATATGTGTGAATATACAATATTTGTTTTTCTCTTTCTGACTCACTCTCATTCACTTGTTAACAACAGTAACGATGACGACGACAAGGACAAGGATAAGGACCGGAAAAACAACAACAGAGAGAGCACTGGGCGAGTTTTCCACTTCTTAAAGGAAGGAGGCCGTGTTCCCAGGCAGGTTGGCTCAGCTGCACAGTTCCCTCCGGTGACTATTCCTGGGGGCACCGTCGAGGTGATGCACGAAACACACAGGAGGAGGCCTTCTTGAATGTCCTGCCCAGGAAATGGGGACATGATTCCAGCAGTGGCGATGGCTGCCCTTCTCTTTAGGGTGACACACGGGCCTGATGGCACCGGGCAAACCCTCCCCTCCCTCCCTCCCTCCCTCCCTCCCTCCCACCTACCTTCCTTCCTTCCTTCCTTCCTTCCTTCCTTCCTTCCTTCCTTCCTTCCTTCTTGAGGCTCTTGGCCTCCCCACTGAAAGGAAGAGCCCAGGGCCCAGCAGCAAAGACCTTCTGCTGATCCTTGCCAGGGGGCTCTCATTTTACACACTTGAATAGGATCAGTAGACACCGTCATCTCATGAGAAGCAGAAAATATCATCTAAAAGCCTACTTTCCTGGTGTCTCAGCGTCCAGGGCTCCTCCTTCTCAGGGATCTTGTGCTCTGTAGGGATAATTCACATGCTGGGGGAGTAGGTTCCCAATAGCATCTTATGAAATGGATTACAGGATGTCTTCCTTTGAAAAAGATAAAGATTATTTGGGAAAGTTATTCATATGAAGCACATGGATGATATCCTCTCTGATCTATATATTAGAGTTGACCGTTGAACAACCAACATGGGGGATTAGGGGGGCCGACCCCACACACACCATTGAGAACCCATGCATAACTTCACAGTCCAAGCTCTGTATCGGGGCTTCCACCTCTGGGTACTCAGCAACCAGAGATCCTGCAGTGCCATAGTGCACAGCTATGGAAAACATCCCCTTATGAGTCACACACACACACACACACACACACACACACACACACACACACACGCGCGCACGTGCTCGAGCGCAGACATCTCAACTTTGTTACCCAAACGTTAGTGGTGTTCGAATAATCTTAGAAGTGATGACTGCTGTCTGATGAAATCAATGGATCCATCAATCAATCTATGACACTACACTTTGTATTTCCTAGTCTCAAAATTATTTGGAATTTGGCTCCTTAGAAGTTTAGCTTGGTCCTTCAAGGACAGTGTCAGTTGGAGAGAAAATAACATTTCTTCAAATCATGGAAGTGAAATAGTCCTGGACGCTTATGTGAAACATTAACATAATTTTTCTTCTTTATTTTATAAGATAACTGGAATTAGGAAGAAAATCTCCTCGTGAAAAACCAGGTGCTACCTTTCCTTGACTGATGATCGAAGAGGAGAAAGCATTTTCTGGGCCCATGCAACTTGAGAGAAGTTCTAACTTTTCTGGAAAAGAAAGATTCCCACCCTCCCCTTGCTCGGCCATGCTAGAAACCTTCCCCTGCCCCAAACTCTGACGTGTCCCCTTGTTTGGCCTCACTGTGTGTCGTCCGTGGGCACGGGAACACACTTGCGTTCCGTAACAGGAGAGCCTATGGAGAAAAGATCTCTGCCCACTTTCATGGGATCTGCATTGCTGGCTAGGTAAACCTAAGACATCAAAAGAAGTGCCTTGGAACACATGCTCCTTCCACACTGGTCACCTCATAGGATTCCTAAATGACTCTGGTTCAGCACTCACTCGACTTGGCTGTGTTTCTGTGCTTCCTGACCTAAAGGATCTATCTGGATATGCCACCCGATAGAAGCTGAAATAAATTCACTTTGGACGTGTGTGAATGCCGTTCATACAGAGAGTGGGGACTGCAGGGAGCTCTTGTGGATAAAGAAAAATGGGGGAACACATGTAGGCGACAGCACATAAAGTATAGAAAGATACGCGAAGGTTTCCTTCGTTCGCGGGTTGGGAAGGGGGAACGACAGAACATTCCCTGCTTCTACTCTACGCACGCAGGCAGGCAGGCAGGCAGGCAGGCAGGCAGGCAGGCACCGGAGTGGGGTGGGGTGGGGGGAGCTGGCTCCTTACCCCACCCACCAGGGACGCGTGCGCGTTTAAAGAGACCAGGAGGAACGTGGTGGCGGTGGCGATGAGGAAGGAGGACCACGTTCAAGGTGTGGATTTGCGGTGAGGGCTACGTGAGGTGACTAAGAACTCGGTGCAGTGAGCGGCCCATACAAGGACAGAAGCGATGGTCCCCTAATGCTTGCAGGGCCTGGCCAGGAGCATGAACGGGCGCCCGTGTCCCCAGGTTGGCATCATGACACTAGTTCATCCCTGTGAAACAGGATGTGTTTTCTGTGTTCTCCTGTCTTGACAAACACACGTCTTTACCTGTGTCTCCGTACAACGACGGTCTCTGCGTGACAGTCGGCAGAACATCCCCAGGGACAATTATCACAGAGACCTGAGGTTCTGCTTGGCTGGCAATGCTTGTGTGAATACTGCAGTGAGATACAGACAGACAGACAGACAGACAGACAGACAGACAGACAGACACACACACACACACACACACACACACACCCCTACGTATAATTATGTGTATTTAATACGATATCTGTATTGATTTTCTGTCTCAGATGACGAATGATGCTGTCAGCCTCATGATTTTCACACAGGGTTTCTGTGTGTGTCCTACTGTCGGGACAACATAGCCGGTCTGTGTCATGGAAGCAGAGACACCGTGGGAGTCACAGGAATGAAGACCTCGTTCTAGGAACTGGACCTTCCAGAGGCCTGGGAGCAGCTGGGCAGGGCAGGGCTGGGCTGGGCTGCGGAGGAGGGGAGGGGAGGGAAGGCTGTGGCTCTCAGTCCTCTGAGTGCCCGGTGGCAGTGGCGGAGGTGGCAGTGCCGATGGAGCTGTCAGCGCCCACAGGGAAAGGTAGCCACCGATGTGCGGGGCCACAGGGGAGACATGGAGAGACTCGGGGGAAGGCACAGCTGTCCCTCGGTGGATCTGCGGCCAGGCAGCCAGGAGTGGCCTGGGCCACTGTCGTCCAGGGGGCACCAGCTGGGAACACTAGCCAGACGCAGGGCGGCGGGGGTGGGTGGGTGTGTGTGTGTGTGTGTGTGTATGTGTGGATGGACAGCCTTCCACCCTGCACCTCTGTGCCCACCTGTCACCGTGTGGGATGGCGACAGCCTGCAGAGAGCCTTGGCTGTGGCTTCACTTCCAATGCCTACATCCCATCCAGCGTTCTCTTCGCACCAGCCCTACCCTGGGGTCGCACGGGGAGGGGGAGACTCAGAAAGGCGGTTCCCAGGCTGCCCCCGCATGGAAGTCACATGAGCCTCCGGACATGGCCGTGCCACGTCAAACACGCGTCTGGAGGTAGGTCAGACTTTACATTGTGTTACGGTTTGTTTTCTTGGGAGAAGTTGTGTCTCTTAGGCCAGGAGCAACTGGAATTGTCGGTCAAAGTCCTCAGGCAGCCCTTTGACTTGGAGGCCGAGCACAAGTTTGACACGGTATGTTTCCGGTGACATGGAATTGCAGATGGCCCACGAAGCATGCTCTCGGCAATACTGCCAAGCCTGTGGTCTCACAGGGGACGGTCTCCTCGACCGAGATGTCACCATCTCGGGAGTCCGCACCTGGAGCGACACGGTGACCTCAGGACGGGCGCCCTGTCTGTGCGCCCCATCCGGATGCGCGTGGACGGGAATGGAGCAGCTCTGGGAACGGTGGACGATGCCAGCTCTTGTTCTTCTGCTCTGCTGCCTGCCGTGCACGGCTGTGGAGAGGGACGCGCCGCTGTGGAGAGGGATGAGCCGAGTCCAGTGTCTCTGAACCCACCCCAGGCAAAGAGGAGCAGGACAGTGGGTGTGGGCCCTCCCTCGTGTGTGGCCAGGATCCTGTGCGGGGGGAGAGTCCCTGGCCCTCCCGCTGAGAGGAAGGTGCGAGAGGTGGATCGGCGGCGGCGTCTTTCCTCGGGGCCCCAGAGCTTCTGCGGCTCCGATCTCCCCTCTTCACAGTTCTAGTTGGCGCCCGCCCCAGCACAAACCTACCTGAGAGCTTCCCTGGTATCCGGAAGCGATGGCTTTGTGTTTTGAGGACGCAAGGGGAGAAAGAGCTGAGCAAAGCTTTTCCCTGGAACCTGAGTGTCTATGGGTGTGTCTGGCCCATCACCAGCGAGCGTGCTGAGTGCCACTTCCTGAGGGCAGGTGCTCTTTAAGGAAAGTATGGCTTCGTATCTTTGTGACACGCAGGCCCTTCTAGAATGTGGAGCGAGTTTCTCAAGAATCCCAGCAGAATCCCAGGTGCTGTGGAGGCTAGGGCCTCAAAGGTCCGGCTCCATCCCCTCTCTCCATCCTGGCCTGGCCTGGCCTGGCTGGGCCCCTAAGGACCCTGCTGGCCTCTAGAGTGGCCCCTGCTTCTCGGTTGGTTTCCACGCTGCTGCTCACAGAGCCATCTTCTCCAAAGGCAGCCGACCGCCGTATTCCTTCCGTGGAGGCCTGGCACGGCTCTCCTCGGCTTGGATGATAGCATGAGAGGACTGACAAGCTGGGTCCTTCCTCCAGGGCTGACCTTTTACAAACTCCGCCTTGAAGAGGGGTAAAGTCAGCATGTCATTCTCACGTGTAAGATGGGACCCGAGGGGCCCGTTCCTAGCTCTACCACTTGGGAGAGTGGGGGACTCTTCCGTCAAGGAAACGGAGAGCTCATACTTGATGGTGCGGTTGTCAGAAGCCTTTTTCTAAGCCTCCCCTGGCCCCACCGTGTCAGAAAGACGTGTCCCTCCACCTGCCGGGGACTTGATGAAGGAGAGTCACTCTGGTAGAAGTACCCGAAGCTCGAGGACTTCACTGCCGTCTCCCTTTCTCTGGCACGGGCCCGCCCCTGGAGGAGCCCTGTCTTCACCTGGCCGTGACGGCACCGCTCAGGGGAGCTGGAGACAGGACCCCAATGAGGGCAGGTGGATGGGAGCCTGTTCAAAATGACCTACACACCCAATCTGCCGTAGACATGGTCCACAGATCGTGGACGTGCCTGTGCCCCCGAAGACATCCGTGTGGCCCCGGGCATCCGGCAGCCATCTTCTCCATGTTCTCCTGACCTGTGCTCTCGCTCTTTTCTCCGGAGCACTCGCCTGATGATTCGTGGGGGCATGAAACCCCAGCTGGCAGGAGCCAAATGATCTTCCCAACACAAGGGAAAAGAAGAGGTGGGGTCCCGCATCCATCCAATGTTTCTGTGCCTAAGAATGAGTTTCTAAGAAATCTCATCCTCCTTTAGCTCCCTTAACACCCCCCCCACCCCGGCGCCCGCCAGCCCGGGCCATAGTATAGTTACTTTCCCAGATTTCCTCCCTCTCCTCAGCAGAACCGAAGAGATTGTAGGTGTTGCCACTTCTCTGAGTCTTTCTTTGCTTTCTTAGGAGGGCTGCCCCATGTCACGTAAAACTTGGAAGACATACATGCGTGAGCATCTCTCCTTGTGATTCTAACCCAGGGAAGAGCATTTAAAACTCGAAAGGAGGCAAACTAGGGTTCAGGCACCCAGAGTTGAGCTGGGTGGCCACTGGGAAGAGAGTTCCAGACCCCTTCCTGTTTGGGGGAGGGGGAAATCTCCCCCTCTGCCCCTCTTGAGTCCTCGTGGCTGGACTCATCCTAACATGGACTCAAGGCGGATAGAGGAAGCGGGAGCGGGAACACGTGTTCGTTTGTTGTTGTTGTTGTTGTTTTACCTTCTAGCCGTGAGAAGTGGCTGAGGCGGGCAGCTTTTCGACTGTGTAGACCAAGGGACAGTACATGTGTGAGACAGGGATCAGACCGAGAGACTTAGCTTTCGGGTGCGCCCTGAGGGAAGGAAGAATCTAAACAGAGTTTGGGCTTGGGGGGGGTCCCTGAAAGAAGTCACAGTGTCTGTCTCCCTAGGCTTCTCGGCCCCAATGAATTCCCTACTTTGGGGATCGGAGCGTCCTCCTAACTCCAGGTGCAGATGCAGGGAGTGCGCCTTTCACCCGAGAGAGAGATGGATGTCTCGCTTTCAGGGAGACACAAAGAAGAGCCCGAGGGTCCCTCTTGTGTTGGCCGCCTGCTTGAGGTCACCGTCACGCCAAATGATCACTGTGCCACGGAGGTGCATTTTGGCGTGGCCTATCCTGGGCTCCACAGCCACCTCCCTGAGAACGGGTATGGTCAGAACCGTAGGAAGCTCAAGGGCGCCGCCAGCCGGTTTCAAAAACGTATCTGTCAGCACCTGCTGGCTGCAACCGCGAGGTTTGCAAGTGCCCTCCGCATAATTCTCCCCCTCCCCCGCAACGACGTCATCACTTCCAATCCTGGCGAACAATGTATGGAACCTTTGCTGGGGTTTTCGTTTGTTTCTCTTTTGTGGGGTTTCTCTCTCTCTCTCTCTCTCTCTCTCTCTCTCTCTGTCTCTCTGTCTCTGTCTCTGTCTCTGTCTCTGTCTCTGTCTCTGTCTCTCTCTGTCTCTCTCTCTCTGTCACACGCGCTCTGATGTTCGGGGCCTAATGGGAGAAATGAAATCAAGCGAGGGGTTTTGCCCTCAGGTTGCCTTGGTCTCGGGTTGACTTGTGTGCGCTGAGAAAGACGGCCTTTACTGAAGGCCCTGCGCAGACTTTTTGACACCCCCGATCCATGGAATCCTGAAGCTGTGGAACCTAGAAATCTTTCGGTCTCCTTTTGATTTGGAAATCTTCTCCTTGACAGAAAGAAGCCCATTTAAAAGAGAAAAAGAAAAAGTGGAACTGCATGAGCAGATCGGTTTTTAGATCTCAGCCGGGCGGCTGCCCGGTTCTCTGGGGAGAACTGTCTTCATCTTGCAAATCTGTACACACAGCCCACAGTGGCCTGGGATGGAGGCCAGTGGACTGGATTGGGCAGAACCTGAGACCAGAGGAAAGAGAAAAAAAATAAGAAAAATGGTGGTGGTGGTTGGGGGGAGGGGGAAGAGGTCTGCTTTGAAAAATAGGAACTGCTGGCAGGGCTCCCTCACCCCCACCCCCCCACCCCAAAGTAGGACTGTGTATCCAGGCGTAGAAATGATACTGCGCCAAGAAGGCAAGCGCTGTTGAGACTGCTGTTCCTATGATGTTACAAACCGAAAGCGATGCTTTCTGGTCGAGGCTCTCCATGACAATCTGCTAAGCAAATCACACGTTGGCTGTTTTGGACGTTCTCTGCAGTTTTCATTGGGAGTGAGGAAGAGCCGTTTGTACATGTTTTGATACAATGTTTTGAATGCTGTGGGACCATGGTATGTTTCCGCCGTGGATGAACAAGGTTGCCTTTTCCAGCTTCCGCTTGCATGGTCATTTCCTGGTCCTGACGACCCCCCCCGCCCCAAGTGAGGGAGGCCTGTGTGTCTTTGTGTCCATTTAGAAGGGTTGGTGCTTGATGCCAGCATGATATCCAAATCTTGATTTTGGACTTACCAAACTACTGTTGGGAGTTTGTTTCTTGTCTTAATCTCCCTTAACTCTTGCAGTCACCTGAGTGTCCACTCTTGATTTCGCGTCTCTCTCTGCCTCTGTCTCTGTCTCTCTCGCTCTTTCCTTTTGTTGATTTCTTCAAGGCAAGCCATCTTTTTCCTCCTCCTCCTCCTCCTCCTCCTCCTCCTCCTCCTCCTCCTCCTCCTCCTCCTCCTCCCCCCCCTCCTCCTCCTCCCCCACCACCCTCCTCTTCCTCTTGCTCCTTTCTCTGCCCCCCTCCCCCCTCCCTCCCTCCTCCCCCCGCCCTTTTAAAATGGAAGTCTAACAGACTGACAAGAGTATATTGGTTTTCAGGTGTATACCCTAGCGAGTGGCTATGTTTACACATGGCCCAGGGATCTCCGTGATAAGTCTCGTTACTGTCTGTCACCATTCGATGTCATGACAGTAGGATGGACTCTATTCCGCCTGCTGTACATGACATCCTGCGAGTGAGTTGTTTATTTCATAACTAGAAGTGGGCACCGCTTCCTCTCCCTCACCTATTGCACTCGTCTCCCTCTTCCCCCCTCCCTCCCTCCTCTGGCCACCCCCCATTTGTTCCTTTTAGGTGTCGAGGAACCTGTTTGCGGTTCCTTCTTTGTGTTCATGTGTGTGTATTGCTGTGTACGTTCTTCACAGACATGATAGTCTCGCGACCTGAGGTATCTTGTGTAGCGCAATACCCTCTGGGTCTCTCCATGTTTCCGCGGATGGCAAGACCTCATTCCCTGGTAGGGTTGAGTCATAAACGCGCGCGCGCCTGTGTGTGACTAGGTAGAGACGTATGCACACAGAGAGCGCTATCGGTATGTCCCTAACTATGGCTACATAGGGATAGGTGTGGATACACATACACGTGTATGTATGTGTCACCCTCACCCCCTCGGTGGGCACGTAGTGGAGTTGCTGGGTCACGTGGTAGTTGTTGGTGCAGTGCTTTCAGGGACTTCTGTGCTGTTTTCCGTAGTGTCATCTGTTGTCGGGGAGCCATTCTGTCAGGCGCCAGGTGATATCTCTGAGTCCTCCAGCATGACATGGTGGTGGTCTCTCTCAGCGTGAAAAATAGGTGTCCCGTCAGGAGCCACTTTCCTCTGCCGTTTGGAACTTGCTGTCGCGATTCCAGATCCTGGGCCTGGCCGTGTATGCTTGTGCAGAGAAATGCCAGCGCTTTCTATCATACCCTCCATTTAAAAAAAAAATGGTTCTGTATTTGATGGGCTGCGTTGGGTCTTTTTTTGCTGTGCGCGGGCTTTCTTTCCGTTGCGGTGAGTGGGGGCTCCCCTTCGTTGTGGTGCGCAGGCTCCTCATTGC
This sequence comes from Hippopotamus amphibius kiboko, assembly GCF_030028045.1. Classification (NCBI taxonomy): domain Eukaryota; kingdom Metazoa; phylum Chordata; class Mammalia; order Artiodactyla; family Hippopotamidae; genus Hippopotamus; species Hippopotamus amphibius. The sequence continues at coordinate 32,564,093 of NC_080200.1, read as the reverse complement.
CAGTGGCTTCTCTTGGTGTGGAGCACGGGCTCCAGGCACGGGGGCTTCAGGAGTTGCGGCACATGGGCTCAGTCGTTGTGCCTCACGGGCTTCGTTGCTCCGCGGCATGTGGGACCTTCCTGGAGCAGGGATCGAACCCGTGTCCCCTGCAGTGGCGGGCGGATTCTTAAGCAGTGCGCCAGCTAGGCAGCCCCAGTTGTTTCTTGTATTTCAGGGAAAGGTTTCCTTTGGCTTTTGGTTTTGTCCCCGCCCCCACCCCCCAAGAAAGGTACTGTTGGTTGCTTTGTTGACAGTGGAAAACTGTGTTGCGGTTGCTGTTGGAGTGGTGGGGGTCGTCGTCCTTGTTGCTTTGTTTCCTTTGTGGGCGTTGTTTTCTGTTGGTTTTTTCTGGCTTTGTTTCCTTGTGGATGAAAATGCCTGGTCTTGGTCTGCTCTGTTCAGGCCTCCTGCCCACTTTCCCCATCGGGTTGCTTGTTCTGGGGGGGCTGCGTTGCATGAGGCCTTGCCCTGTTTTGGACAGGAACCTCTTATGGGACATGCTTGAGGTTTTCAGATGCGTGTGTGTGTGTACGTGTACACGTGTGTGTGTCTGTACGTGTACACGTGTGCATACACGTACATGTGTGTGTGCCTTTACGTACTCCTTGAAGGGCCACAGCAGTCCCAGAGCTTGACTTTGACTTTTTGGTAGTTTGGCTTGGTTTGATTTTGGTGGGACGACAGGTCACTGTGAACCTTTACTGTAAATCTCTCTCTCACACGCACGCGCGCGCGCGCGCGCGCACACACACACACACACACACGCACGCACGCACGCACGCACACTCACCACGTTGCATTGTGTAGATGTCCTGGAACGCGGTTTCTTTAGTGGATGGCTGTTGACTCGCTGCTCCCCGCCCCCCTGCCCCCGCCCGCCGGTGACTGTGGTCAGTCCATTTTGAAATCCACGTTCTGACCTCAAGGGCATGTTCCCCACCCACGCACCCATGTGTTCTCTTTGGACTTTGTCGCGGTCTGTGCGGAAATAGATGTTTGTTTCCATTTGTGTGGGGCCAGAGTGTATGTTTACTTTCGTTTCTAGCTTCCGGGCTCTGCGTATCAGCTTTCCAAAGCCCTTCCCCGTGCCAGAAGGGATGAGTTCCTGCGTCGTTCTCTGAGCGCTTGCCTGGTTTCGTTTCGCTGGTCCCCGCCTTCCCTCCCTCCCTCCCTCCCTCCCTCCCTCCCTCCCTCCCTCTCACCCTCCGGGGAGCTGGGGATCTCGCTTGTGGCACTGTGGGCGTCTCCGTGGAATTCCCCGCGCCCCCCCCCCCCCCATGGCCTGGAATCGCGTCCCCTTCCAGGCAGCCTCCCGGCGGCATCTTGCCAGCTACCCCCGCCCCCGTGTGCTGCCGGGGATCGGGACGCGCCGTGTCGTGTCGTGTCGTGTCGGGCCGGGAGCTAGCTCCGAGGCGGACCCCTCGGGGCCGCGCGGGACGCCCGCCCCGCTCCGGGAGGAGCTCGGGCGTTTGGGCGGCCCGGCGCTCCGGCGTCCTCGGTGGCCGGCCGGCGACCGGGATCCGGCCCGGGGACGTTCGAGCCGGTTGTCGGGCGCCACCTGGCGGCCGCTTTTATATTGTCCCTTCCCTCCGGAGCTCCGGCGACCTTGTCGAGGGCTGTGACTCAGCCGCCGGGCCCGAAGCAGAGTTCCGGGAGGCGGGCGACGCTGGTGCTGGCAGCCCCGGTGGCGCCGAGGCGTAGGCGCCTCCTGCTGTCGCCTGAGATTGGGCCTGCAGATCTATGGGGCTGTGACTGCCGCCGCGCTCCCGAGCCGGGGCTGAGGGGCCGCCTGGCCGGGTCGACCAGCATGCGCCCGTGCCCCTCCGGCCGCGGGAACCCATGTCGGGTCGTGCCGCCGCGGTGGGAGAGGAGAGGGTCTGCCGCGCCCGGAGCGCCTGGGACTTGGTGGCCCGGCCTTCTCCTGGGCCGCCCTTGGGAGCGTTCGTTCCCCGACCCCCCCCACCTCCCTTTCCCGGTGCCCCCCGCGTCCCGCTCCGGAGGTGGGGACCGGCTCGGGCCGAGCGTTGAGGCCGGTGGAGGCCGCCACGGGCTCGGTGGTGGACGCGCGTGCGTCCCGGTCGTCAGATGCTTTCGGGCCGATGGTTTTCCGAGCCGGACTCCAGAGGTGAGGACCGGCCTGGGCCGCCAGCGGTGACCCGGAGAGGCTGGCCCGGGCCTGGGTGCGTTGCCCCGTGGGCTCCGGGCGTCTCCCTGGAGAAATGGGTTCAAGTCCCGATGGGTCCGGAGACGTGGACGGACCGGCCCCTGCTCGCGCAGGTGGCCGGCGAGGGTGCACCCGGCCTGTCAGCGTGCCCGCGTGGGTCCCGGTCGTCGGACGCGACTTTGTCTCCCCCCTCCGCTCTCCACCCCGAGTCCGGGCCGGGAGGTGGGGACTGGCGCGAGCCATACTGGGTGGCCCGGGGAGGGGCTCCCGGGCCCGGGCGTGGTCCCTCATGGGGCCCGCTCATCGGAGGCGGCTCGGAGGGGTGCTGTGTTTCTTTCTTGGAACCAAGTCCTGGCCCGGAGACTCGGATGGACCGGTGCCTGCCCGCGTGGGGGGACCGGGGAGGGCGTCCCCAGCCCGCTCCCTCTCCCCCGTGTCCCCGGCCCACTCTGCCACCCCTCCATCCCCGGGTCGACCAGGTGGCCCCGGGCGCTCCGGGGCAAGTGTGGATGGGGAAGTGTTGGGGGCAGGTGGCCGGACCGAGGTTCCGGGGGCCCCCGTGAACCTCGTGGGTGGGCCCCGCTGTCGGGCGCGATGATTTCTTCCGCCGGAAATGGGGCCTTTTTGCCACCAGATAGGTGCTGACACGGTGTTCTTCTGCGTCTGTCGCCGATAGACGCTGGGGCTCCGGACGCGGGCAGGACTCCGGGCTGGGGGCGGCTGTCTGACGCCCGGCTCGGTCCTTGCCGCTTGAGCTGCCCGCTTGGGCCTGCGCGCCGGCTCTTGCGTGCGCGTCCGGCTGCCCCGACCCGCGGTGCCGCCTCCGGCCTCTGGCTGAGCCCGAGGGCGGCGGGGCCAGGTGGCGTCGGGTGCTCGACCCTGTGCGCTGCCCCCGCTGCAGGCACCCGGTGGTGAGTGGCCGGCACGACCCCACCCCACAGGCTCTGTGCCCCGTGTCAGGCGTTCTCGTTCTGGGGTGGCTGGCTGCTCTTTGCCCGAGACGAAGGGGCGCCGGCGAGGCGGAAGCGGGCCTCCGTGTGATGGGTCTTCGCCGTGCCTCCCCTGCGGGCCTCCCCCGCCGTGGCTTTAGGCTGGGTGGGTCAACCGATTGATGTGGTGGTGCCACGCTCCGCTGGGCTGGGCCTAAGCCGTGCCAGACGAGGGACGGACGTTCCTGGGGGACGGGACCGCTCTTCTCGTTCTGTCCGCGGGCTCCTCGCCTCTCTTCCGCCCCGCCTGCCAGGGTGTGCGGAAGGCAGGGGTGCGGCCTCCGGCCCCGAACCCGCGGTCTCCCGCCCCCGCCTCCCAGCGTGGGCGCGGGGACCGGGGTCCTCGGACGCAGCAGACGCTCTCGCTGTGCCTCTTTGGCGTACGCCTCGCGAGCGGCCCTCCCCGCGGCGGGGAGGGCCGCCCCGCCGCCACGCTGCGCGCCCCCCGTCGGTGTGTGAGCGTGCCGCGCCTGGCCCTCCGTGGTGCTCCTGGAGCGCTCCAGGTCGTCCCTCAGGTGCCCGAGGCCGAGCGGTGGTGTTGTTCCCCTTTCCCAGCGTGTCCCTCGGGTCTCCGCCACCGTGGCGGGTGCCGTGAGCGGCTCTCTCTTGGGGGGGTCGAGACGGTAAGGGAGGTGCGCCCGCCTGTTCCCCCCGGCGGTGGGGCCAGGGGCCGCCTCGTTGTGCTGGTCCTCAGCGGCGTGCCGTGGGGGCTTGAGCTTGGCCGAGCGCACGCCCCGTGTGGTCCCCACTACGTGGGGGGCTGCGCGCGGGCGTGGGAGCGATCGTGGGGGCCGGGGCCTGTGAGAGAGGGGGCTGTGTCACGCATCTTGGGCGTGCTCCCCCTCGAGGGCCCGAGGGGCGAGCCCGAGGGCAGCAAGCCTTACCGAGGTCGTGCCCCGGCCCTGGCCGCGAACGCTCCCGTGGGCCGTGTGCTTACCCATACCGCAGACCCCCTCCCCTCCAGGCGACTGGAGGAGGTGTAGGCGGCTCACGGAAGCGCCTCTGCGGGCCCGAAGGAGAGGCGCTGAGTGGGGGATGACGCGCCCTCGGTGAGAAAGCCTTCTCTAGCGATCCGAGAGGGAGCCTTGGGGTACCGAACCCCCCAGCTGCCGCCCCTCCCAAGTGTGCAGTGGCCACCGTGGCGACTGCCAGAGCACGTGGGTAGACCCCCTCGCCTCCGCGGGAGGGGTGCGCCGGTCCCGCGGTGGGGCCGAGCGCCGCTCTTTGCCTACCGTGGCCCGCGCCTCCCCCCTCCGAGTCGGGGGAGGGTCCCGCCGGGCCGAGCCGAGCTGGTGTCCGAGGCGCGGGGTGGCGTGTGTGCGTGCGGGGTCGCCTCCGTTGGCAAGCCCGGAGGGGGGGACCCCCCGGTCCCGGCTCCCCAGTCCCGCAGCCACGGGGAGCCCTGCCGCGCCTGCCCTTGCCTCGAGCCGCAGCCGGCGGCGGTGTGTGGCCCTAGGTCGGGCCGCCTGGCTCGGGAGCGTTTCCCCAGGACGTGTGAGCCCTTGGGGTCGGCTGAGGTGGTGATGGATGTGTGGAGGCGACGCAGATGGATGCGCGAAGGGGTGGACGGGTTCCTCCGCTGCACGCGGGGGGAACCGTCGCATGCTAGGCCCCGGCGGCGGGGC
>NC_080200.1:32524276-32546776 GCF_030028045.1 Hippopotamus amphibius kiboko | reverse complement strand
GCCCGCCGGCCACCGAGCGCCCCTCGGGATGCGGGCGCCCGGGACCCGGGCCGCCGAGCGTCCTGCAGGCTCTGTGGCCGCGGGCCGCCGAGCGACCCTCGGGCCGCCGGTCGACTTGCAGGCAGGTCGACCAGCCGGCCGCGGGCCGCCGAGCGCCCCTCGGGCTGCGGGCGCCCGGGACCCGGGCCGCCGAGCGACCTGCAGGCTCCGTGGCCGCGGGCCGCCGAGCGACCCTCGCGCCGCGGGCTCCCCGAGAGCCGGGCCGCCGAGCGGCCTGTAGGCTCCGTGGCCGCGGGCCGCCGAGCGACCCTCGGGCCGCGGGCGCCCGAGACCATGCCCGCCGGCCACCGAGCGCCCCTCGGGATGCGGGCGCCCGGGACCCGGGCCGCCGAGCGGCCTGCAGGCTCCGTGGCCGCGGGCCGCCGAGCGACCCTCGTGCCGCGGGCTCCCCGAGACCCGGGCCGCCGAGCGGCCTGCAGGCCGCCGGCTGCCGGCTGCCGGCCGCCGAGCGACCCTCGGGCCGCGTGCCCCCGAGAGCCAGGCCGCCGGGAGACCGTCAGCACGCGCAGACTCGGGCTGCGCAGCCCCGGGCTGCCGGTGGACCCGCGGGCCCGCGGGACCCCGGTCAACCAGCAGGCCGCGCCGTCCCGTACCGCCGGGTAACCAGCATGGCGGCGGTCCCAGGCCCTCCACGCCCGTGCTGCCGAGCGGTCTGCAGGCCGCGGGCCGCCGAGCGACCCTCGGGCCGCGGGCGCCCGAGACCATGCCCGCCGGCCGCCGAGCGACCCTCGCGCCGCGGGCTCCCCGAGACCCGGGCCGCCGAGCGGCGTGCAGGCCGCGGGCTGCCGGCCGCAGAGCGACCCTCGGGCCGCGGGCGCCCGAGACCATGCCCGCCGGCCACCGAGCGCCCCTCGGGATGCGGGCGCCCGGGACCCGGGCCGCCGAGCGGCCTGCAGGCTCTGTGGCCGCGGGCCGCCGAGCGACCCTCGGGCCGCCGGTCGACTTGCAGGCAGGTCGACCAGCCGGCCGCGGGCCGCCGAGCGCCCCTCGGGCCGCGGGCGCCCGGGACCCGGGCCGCCGAGTGGCCTGCAGGCTCTGTGGCAGCGGGCCGCCGAGCGCCCCTCGGGCTGCGGGCGCCCGGGACGCGGGCCGCCGAGCGACCTGCAGGCTCCGTGGCCGCGGGCCGCCGAGCGACCCTCGCGCCGCGGGCTCCCCGAGAGCCGGGCCGCCGAGCGGCCTGCAGGCCGCGGGCTGCCGGCCGCCGAGCGCCCCTCGGGCTGCGGGCGCCCGGGACCCGGGCCGCCGAGCGGCCTGCAGGCTCCGTGGCCGCGGGCCGCCGAGCGACCCTCGGGCCGCGGGCGCCCGAGACCCGGGCCGCCGGCCGCCGAGCGACCCTCGGGCCGCGCGCGCCCGAGACCCGGGCCGCCGGCCGCCGAGCGACCCTCGGGCCGCGCGCGCCCGAGACCATGCCCGCCGGCCGCCGAGCGACCCTCGGGCCGCGCGCGCCCGAGACCATGCCCGCCGGCCGCCGAGCGACCCTCGGGCCGCGCGCGCCCGGGACCCGGGCCGCCGGCCGCCGAGCGACCCTCGGGCCGCGCGCGCCCGGGACCCGGGCCGCCGGCCGCCGAGCGACCCTCGGGCCGCGCGCGCCCGAGACCATGCCCGCCGGCCGCCGAGCGACCCTCGGGCCGCGCGCGCCCGAGACCATGCCCGCCGGCCGCCGAGCGACCCTCGGGCCGCGCGCGCCCGGGACCCGGCCCGCCGGCCGCCGAGCGACCCTCGGGCCGCGGGCGCCCAGAGACCCGGCCCGCCGGCCGCCGAGCGACAGCACGCGCGGACTCGGGCTGCGCAGCCCCGCGCTGCCGGTGGACCCGCGGCCGCCGCTTGACCCGTGTATGCTTGCTGTTCATCTCCTGGAGATTCCTGCACCAAGCTGATTGAATGAGGAACATGGAAGCACTGTATATAGGCTTTGCATTTTTCTCTTCGTTTCCTGTACTTTGCCTTCGTTTCCTTTGCGTGTGCTCTATTTTATTGTACATGTTATATTGCTTGTTATTTTTTTATTCATTTAAGGTAGGACCGCTTTTATGCGTTTCTACACCTCCCCGCCCCCCCCCCCCCCGCCCCGCGTCTCCCTCCTCTGGTGCCCGCCCCAAATGAGGTCGCATCATCTTTCATAGTGTACATCCTGGGCCAGCATAAGCTTTCCAAGAATAAAATGCCCCCCCGCCTTTCCTTCCCAAGGACACCACGAACACCTCCTGTCCTGTGCAGTGCTTTTTCACCCACCGCCAGCAGAGGGCCCTCTCTGACAGACCCAGGAACTCCCCTGCTCCGAGTCATCCAGGAGAGGCTGTTCCGTTCTGTGTGAAACGGGTGGGGTGGGCTGATGAGACATCATTGCTTAGAAGGCCATCGGGTTCACCGGTTCGGTGGCAAGAGAGAACATCCTCATCCTCCTTGAGGTTGACTCGGAAGGTCTTCGGGCCCGCAGGACACCGCCCCCAAATGGGCCTCCGTGGCATAGGGAGATTTTGCCATGCGAGGTGACAACAGGAGGGGAACACGGACCCTCCTTTCCTTCTCCCGTCTGAAAGCAGGAAGAAAATCTCTCACGGGAACAGGGTGGTGGAGGGGGCGGCCGGGAGGTGTAGAGATGAGGACTGACTGCTTTCCTGTCTTAAGAAATCACGAATCATCCAAGTGGGACCGCTCATAACACACAGAGGACAGAAGTGTGGACGAGATGAGGAGAATGTGTAAGGGAACGTCTTCCACAAGAACTCTTTTCCATAGGCCGACTTCAAGACTTTCCAACATCTCTAGGTTTAGGGGTGGACTGAGTGCCATGAAAGAATGGACATTCAGCAGCCTGTCTACATCATCTCCAAAGAAGGGAAAATGCTGAAACGTCCCTAGCTCCACAAGCCTAAGGGTCTCCCTGCTCCGGAGAGTTGGAGCATATGCGTGCTTCCATGCCTACACAGATCTTGCGCTTTAGGGAAACCACAAACTAGGCAGGAGCCTGGACTTCTACAAGGCAGTCCATGTTCACACGGGTCACTGTGGTTGGCTTCCTTACTTTCATTGGATTGGATTGGGGTGGGGTGGGGTGGGGTGGGGTGGGGTGGGGGGCGGGGGGGGGCGGTGACAAATGTCCAAGGATGAGGCATCCTAAAGAAGGAACGTGTGTGGTCCAAGCTACCCGAGGTCGCCATCCTCATTGTAGGAAGAGGACCTCTTTGGGGAGTGTGGGGAGGGGGGAGGCAAGGTAGAAGGTATGCAGATAAGGTTTGGGGGAGGGAAAAAAAGACATTTCGGTCCTAAAGCTAGTCATTTCGAAATGGGAAACAAAGGACACAAGGGAAAAGCTAAAACTGGGCACAGGCGATTGGAAAAGGTTTCTGAGGAGAAGAATCTTCGGAAAGGAATGGGAACCGTGGTCAGGACTGCTTAAGATGAGGATGGATTCAAGGACACACATGAGTGTTCGTATCAACAGGAAACCAGTGCAAAACTAGAATTCAGTTTTCTGTCTCTCGGTGAAAAAGGCCAACTTTGGGCTCGGGCTTGGGTGTTTCTTCTATTGCTCTGCTCTCTCCGTCATGAGAGAGAAAGCTTTCCTTCCTTTTTCCGGAAGGAAGGAAGGAAGGAAGGAAGGAAGGAAGGAAGGCAGGCAGGCAGGCAGGCAGGCAGGCTTATGTCTTCTAAAAATCATCACTTCTTTTCTAGGTTACCTTTATCAGGTCTTGGGGGACTCACGTGGACTTAGTCCTCTTGATATTCAAAGAGCCAGGGTTGGCTCACAAGGAAAGAGGCTTCTCTCTTTGCCTAGCAAGTCTTTCCCTGGGATGTGGGTGACGTGGCTAAGGAGGCACTGTTCCCCAGTGACCTATCTAACTGTTTTACACTCGTTGGGGTATTTTGGACACATTTGCCCCCAAACCGAATGACACATGAAGTCTTTTGCACTTAGAATGCATGTTGAGAGAGGATCCAAGAGGAGAGGGCCTAGCTCAAGAATGTGTTCTCTCTCCTTCGAAAGCAGAGCCATGAAACGGAGTAGGCTTCCTGGAGAGCTTTCCTGACATGGGAAGCGTTGTCGAAGAGGAAGGAACGTGAAGCCTTCTTTGGCTTGTGTCTATACACGGGTGTGTTCCAGCTGCTCTGGAAATGATGGGATCCTTCTTCTCTGCCCTGGCATACAGGGTTTTCGGTCGTCCAAATGGAGGCTCACACGACAGGGACTGAGCCCAGTATCAAGGAGATATTCCACCCGAGTTTCATGCCGAGGCGGCAACAACAGCCTCTTGAAAGATGATGGGGGGTGGGGGGGGGCCACACGTGGATCAATTCCATTCTGTCCATTCAACAGAGGGTCGGGGCTACAGCAGACCCCAGAGAGGGACAGCAGACCCCAGAGAGGGGCAGCAGCCCGGCCGGCCACTGGGTCTCCATGTCTCAGGCTTCCTGGGGAACCTCACCCCCCCCCCCAGGTCCCCGCCGCCCCCCGCATTCCGCCACCCACCTTGGTGCATTTCGAATGGCTCCAATTGTAAATAGATGCTGGTGGGAAGATTTCTACAGGTTACCTGCAATGGCTGACCTGTCATGCTTGTCACCCTGGGGGAAAACAATTCTCTTTGTCCCCAGAGGCGTCAGACCTCCTCTCTCAGGAACCCCTGAGCCCCGGCCACTGGACTTCACTCCACTGGCACGTAGTAAGGGTCATCCAAACGTTCCTGTGACGGTGAGTATGGTTTCCATGTGGGTTGAAGCCTTCCCTTGCTGCAAGCCTTCTGTCCTCACCATGGCATAGAGACGGTTAAAAAAAAAATTGTGTTTGCCACTTTGGGTATACCTTCCACAGCCTGCAGTGATCAAGGCACCCACTTCGCTGGGCAAGTCCTATGAGCCTTCACAAAAGCTCTTGCAAACTTCTTGGGACCATCACTTTTCCAGTCACGCTCAATCATCAGGCAAGATTGACAGGGCCGATGGGAAAACTGGACTCCGAGAAGAACGAGTGACCTACGTGGGGCTGAATGAACTGAGGACTAGGATGATAGTGTGTGTATGACTACTTGTCTACAATAGGACTGATTGGGGAAGCCGCTGGGGGCGGGGGGGGGGGGCAGGGTGCGGATACCTTAGGAGCTTGGGATGAACATATACACATTCCTATACGTAAAGTGGATAATCAACAAGCTCTTACGACTTGGCACAGGAAACTATACTCAATACTTTGTAATAACCTGTAAGAGAAAAAAAATCTGAAACAGAATCTATATCTATCTATCTATCTACCTATCTTTCTATCTAAATCACTGTGCTGTACACCTGAAACTGCACGACATTATAAATGCTTCCATTATTTCAAACAGAAAAGAATCTCCTAACCTGAGTGAGAGAGAGAGAGAGAGAACAGGACGGATTGTGAAATCTTTTCTTTTCCAGCTACAAGGGAAAATGAAAACAAACAAAACCCAATTTATTTTAAAAGTTGGACATCCATTTGGTGACTTGTACCCTTGTCAGCAAAATGGAATCACTTCTCTTTTTCTCCCTACCTGCTCCGTCCAGAATTCAGAAACTCTCCGTGAGGCTCCTTATTTCTTTGGCAAGAGAGTCACTTGCACGCGTTCCTTAGAGGCCCACGTTACGTTTCCATAAAACGGGAATACACACTTGTGGATATGAGATTCTGGTGCTATTCATTTTCCTTAGGGTGTTGCTTTTCACCTGAAAACCGGACTGGATCCTGAAGTCTTTCAAGTTGCCCCCAATATCTGGCTACAACTCTCTCCATGAATGTTTCCCACTTTCGCCCACCCTTTTGACTTGGCATCACTGACAACGAAAACGGCCCTTTGCCTGAAGCCCTACAGACCGAAGCTGGAGGACTTGGTGAAAACTTTAGAGACATGGCCACCACAGCTCCTGTGGAAACCATCCTGGTGCCTGTTTCTGTGAGAGCCAGTCTGAAAGTCGAACCAAACACCCGACATCATCACAGCCATTTCAAACTGCTAAAGTTGCTTCCACCCTAACATCTACAAATCTTCTTCACTGACACCGCCCCCCACACGCTCCCCCCCCCCCCACTGGTTTATAATCGGCTCCAGTGATGGACCTTTGTCTTCCTTTGGTTTCCATACAAGTGCCTCTTAGGAAATAACCTGATTGCTTGCACCACAGGCCTAGTTTTTGGGAGCCCATCAACATCACTGCCTCCTGAGAGGAGATATGATAACTGTTTCACAGAACCGACCTGTTCTCAGAACTCAGAAACAGTTTCCATGAAATGGAGGCCTCTACTAACCTATTTTCTCCCTTTCCCTCCCTCCCCGCCTCCCTCCCTCCCTCCATCTCCCTCTCCCTCACACACACACACACACACACACACACACACACACACACACACACACACACACAGTCACCAGGTCAGCTTTCAATATGTTCAGAGTAGGCCGCCCCAAAATGTGTCTCCTTGAATTCAAGTCGCTTAAGAACTGGACAGCACAAGACCGGACATTCTGGCCCTCCTTTCTGTCCTCCCACAGCAGAGCACGATCTCAAGTTAAGACGTTTGCTTCCACGCATGTCCGTGATTCTCAAATGGTTTAGTGGGGTTTCCTGGGTTAGGAAAAAGAGGGGACTCCTATTTGCCTGAGACAAGGAGAAGTTCTCACACAACCTTCACCCATCCCTCCCTCCCTCCCTCCCTCCCTCCCTCCCTCCCTGCAGTTTGGAGGGGGCAGCCTAAGGGTGGGGAAATTGGGGAAGGAAAAAAAAAAGCCGTTCGATAAAGGGGAGCTCGAGGCAAAGTCAAAGGCTCCCGATCTGACCGGAGAGCATTCTGCATTTGAATGAAGCGATTGAACAAGGCCCTGCGGAATGAAGCGTCCGGACTTCCCCTCCCCCTCTCCCGGCAACTATCAGCCCTGGCGACTTGGGAAGGAGCGAGCGGTGGAGAAGCGGGCGGGGGCGGGGGCGGGGGCGGGGGCGGGGGCGGGACCAACAGACAATAGCCGCTGCCTGCCTGCCTGCCTGCCGGGCTGAGGCCTGAGGGCTGCGGGCCACGCTGGTTTCTGCAACTCAATCCCTTCCAGGAAGCACCTGTGATGACTGCTTGGCAGGGAATGGTCAAAGCTGAACTCTCTTGGCCTATTTCTGAAAAAGGCCTGAGTCTCAGCTACGACAGATTTTCTGGATTTCTTGGCCCATGCGCAGACCCGCACCCTCCCATCCTGTCAGATCCTTTGTACCCACACCTCCCCTGGGAGAGTTCGTTGGCCTCGTCTGGAACATGAACAAGCAAAACCAAACATAGTGTGACATGATGTATTGGTCTTTATTGAAAAGAAACGTGCTCCTCTCGCACACCTGAGGGCAGGAAGCAAAGGCACGTTCTCAGCAGGACGGGGGACAGGGAACCCGAACCCAGGCCGGTCAGCAGTGGCCCCCTGCCCCCCACCGCCCCGCCCTCCCCATCCCCGTCTCTCCCAGGCCCACGTGGGGCCTCCCTTCCCTGCCTCTCTCTGTGCCCCTCGTCTCCAGCTCCCCCAGCCCAGCTTCCGCACCCCCCCCCCCCCGGCCCCGGGAAGGGGAGGCATGTCTGTCCCAGCTCCAGTTCTGATATTTCACTTGTGAAACTTCCCTAGGCCCAGGTGCCAGCTTGCCGTCCTGCTGCTTCATGTCCGTCTCTATCAGCCATGCCCAAAGGGCACGGGAAATTATGGACAGCAAATAGCACACCTAGACGGTGTGTGCGTGGGGGGGGGGGTGTCCCTTCTCCAGGAAGCAGTGAGGGAACAAAAGGAGGCCTGGGGGAAGGAGTCCTGGGTGCCTATCATCGCGCCCCCGCCCCCCCACCGCCCCGCAGAGCACCATTCATTTCCATCTCCGCATCTGAAGGACACATAGTCCTGGTTGAAGCAACTTGATGAGGATTCCCCTCCTAACGACGTGACAGAACCTATGAAGAACTGCACTCCTTGAATCCATAAATGCTAACGGGATCCAAGGAGTTTTCCATCAATGGCAGAAAAAGAAATGGTCCTGAACATAATAACTGCCAAGTATTCCTCTAGACGGAGGCATCATTCACTTTTTCTTAACTTTTTTTCTTTTCATGTTTTACAATAAACTGTATATATTTAGAGTGTACAATTTGGTACCCCAATCTTCCAATTCATTCCCCCCCAACCCTCCCCGCTTTCCCCACTTGGTGTCCATATGTTTGTGCTCTACATCTGTGTCTCTCTTTCTGCCTTGCACACCAGTTGATGTGTACCATTTTTCTGCAGTCCACATATATGTGTGAATATACAATATTTGTTTTTCTCTTTCTGACTCACTCTCATTCACTTGTTAACAACAGTAACGATGACGACGACCACGACGACGACGACAAGGACAAGGATAAGGACCGGAAAAACAACAACAGAGAGAGCACTGGGCGAGTTTTCCACTTCTTAAAGGAAGGAGGCCGTGTTCCCAGGCAGGTTGGCTCAGCTGCACAGTTCCCTCCGGTGACTATTCCTGGGGGCACCGTCGAGGTGATGCACGAAACACACAGGAGGAGGCCTTCTTGAATGTCCTGCCCAGGAAATGGGGACATGATTCCAGCAGTGGCGATGGCTGCCCTTCTCTTTAGGGTGACACACGGGCCTGATGGCACCGGGCAAACCCTCCCCTCCCTCCCTCCCTCCCTCCCTCCCTCCCACCTACCTTCCTTCCTTCCTTCCTTCCTTCCTTCCTTCCTTCCTTCCTTCCTTCCTTCTTGAGGCTCTTGGCCTCCCCACTGAAAGGAAGAGCCCAGGGCCCAGCAGCAAAGACCTTCTGCTGATCCTTGCCAGGGGGCTCTCATTTTACACACTTGAATAGGATCAGTAGACACCGTCATCTCATGAGAAGCAGAAAATATCATCTAAAAGCCTACTTTCCTGGTGTCTCAGCGTCCAGGGCTCCTCCTTCTCAGGGATCTTGTGCTCTGTAGGGATAATTCACATGCTGGGGGAGTAGGTTCCCAATAGCATCTTATGAAATGGATTACAGGATGTCTTCCTTTGAAAAAGATAAAGATTATTTGGGAAAGTTATTCATATGAAGCACATGGATGATATCCTCTCTGATCTATATATTAGAGTTGACCGTTGAACAACCAACATGGGGGATTAGGGGGGCCGACCCCACACACACCATTGAGAACCCATGCATAACTTCACAGTCCAAGCTCTGTATCGGGGCTTCCACCTCTGGGTACTCAGCAACCAGAGATCCTGCAGTGCCATAGTGCACAGCTATGGAAAACATCCCCTTATGAGTCACACACACACACACACACACACACACACACACACACACACACGCGCGCACGTGCTCGAGCGCAGACATCTCAACTTTGTTACCCAAACGTTAGTGGTGTTCGAATAATCTTAGAAGTGATGACTGCTGTCTGATGAAATCAATGGATCCATCAATCAATCTATGACACTACACTTTGTATTTCCTAGTCTCAAAATTATTTGGAATTTGGCTCCTTAGAAGTTTAGCTTGGTCCTTCAAGGACAGTGTCAGTTGGAGAGAAAATAACATTTCTTCAAATCATGGAAGTGAAATAGTCCTGGACGCTTATGTGAAACATTAACATAATTTTTCTTCTTTATTTTATAAGATAACTGGAATTAGGAAGAAAATCTCCTCGTGAAAAACCAGGTGCTACCTTTCCTTGACTGATGATCGAAGAGGAGAAAGCATTTTCTGGGCCCATGCAACTTGAGAGAAGTTCTAACTTTTCTGGAAAAGAAAGATTCCCACCCTCCCCTTGCTCGGCCATGCTAGAAACCTTCCCCTGCCCCAAACTCTGACGTGTCCCCTTGTTTGGCCTCACTGTGTGTCGTCCGTGGGCACGGGAACACACTTGCGTTCCGTAACAGGAGAGCCTATGGAGAAAAGATCTCTGCCCACTTTCATGGGATCTGCATTGCTGGCTAGGTAAACCTAAGACATCAAAAGAAGTGCCTTGGAACACATGCTCCTTCCACACTGGTCACCTCATAGGATTCCTAAATGACTCTGGTTCAGCACTCACTCGACTTGGCTGTGTTTCTGTGCTTCCTGACCTAAAGGATCTATCTGGATATGCCACCCGATAGAAGCTGAAATAAATTCACTTTGGACGTGTGTGAATGCCGTTCATACAGAGAGTGGGGACTGCAGGGAGCTCTTGTGGATAAAGAAAAATGGGGGAACACATGTAGGCGACAGCACATAAAGTATAGAAAGATACGCGAAGGTTTCCTTCGTTCGCGGGTTGGGAAGGGGGAACGACAGAACATTCCCTGCTTCTACTCTACGCACGCAGGCAGGCAGGCAGGCAGGCAGGCAGGCAGGCAGGCACCGGAGTGGGGTGGGGTGGGGGGAGCTGGCTCCTTACCCCACCCACCAGGGACGCGTGCGCGTTTAAAGAGACCAGGAGGAACGTGGTGGCGGTGGCGATGAGGAAGGAGGACCACGTTCAAGGTGTGGATTTGCGGTGAGGGCTACGTGAGGTGACTAAGAACTCGGTGCAGTGAGCGGCCCATACAAGGACAGAAGCGATGGTCCCCTAATGCTTGCAGGGCCTGGCCAGGAGCATGAACGGGCGCCCGTGTCCCCAGGTTGGCATCATGACACTAGTTCATCCCTGTGAAACAGGATGTGTTTTCTGTGTTCTCCTGTCTTGACAAACACACGTCTTTACCTGTGTCTCCGTACAACGACGGTCTCTGCGTGACAGTCGGCAGAACATCCCCAGGGACAATTATCACAGAGACCTGAGGTTCTGCTTGGCTGGCAATGCTTGTGTGAATACTGCAGTGAGATACAGACAGACAGACAGACAGACAGACAGACAGACAGACAGACACACACACACACACACACACACACACACCCCTACGTATAATTATGTGTATTTAATACGATATCTGTATTGATTTTCTGTCTCAGATGACGAATGATGCTGTCAGCCTCATGATTTTCACACAGGGTTTCTGTGTGTGTCCTACTGTCGGGACAACATAGCCGGTCTGTGTCATGGAAGCAGAGACACCGTGGGAGTCACAGGAATGAAGACCTCGTTCTAGGAACTGGACCTTCCAGAGGCCTGGGAGCAGCTGGGCAGGGCAGGGCTGGGCTGGGCTGCGGAGGAGGGGAGGGGAGGGAAGGCTGTGGCTCTCAGTCCTCTGAGTGCCCGGTGGCAGTGGCGGAGGTGGCAGTGCCGATGGAGCTGTCAGCGCCCACAGGGAAAGGTAGCCACCGATGTGCGGGGCCACAGGGGAGACATGGAGAGACTCGGGGGAAGGCACAGCTGTCCCTCGGTGGATCTGCGGCCAGGCAGCCAGGAGTGGCCTGGGCCACTGTCGTCCAGGGGGCACCAGCTGGGAACACTAGCCAGACGCAGGGCGGCGGGGGTGGGTGGGTGTGTGTGTGTGTGTGTGTGTATGTGTGGATGGACAGCCTTCCACCCTGCACCTCTGTGCCCACCTGTCACCGTGTGGGATGGCGACAGCCTGCAGAGAGCCTTGGCTGTGGCTTCACTTCCAATGCCTACATCCCATCCAGCGTTCTCTTCGCACCAGCCCTACCCTGGGGTCGCACGGGGAGGGGGAGACTCAGAAAGGCGGTTCCCAGGCTGCCCCCGCATGGAAGTCACATGAGCCTCCGGACATGGCCGTGCCACGTCAAACACGCGTCTGGAGGTAGGTCAGACTTTACATTGTGTTACGGTTTGTTTTCTTGGGAGAAGTTGTGTCTCTTAGGCCAGGAGCAACTGGAATTGTCGGTCAAAGTCCTCAGGCAGCCCTTTGACTTGGAGGCCGAGCACAAGTTTGACACGGTATGTTTCCGGTGACATGGAATTGCAGATGGCCCACGAAGCATGCTCTCGGCAATACTGCCAAGCCTGTGGTCTCACAGGGGACGGTCTCCTCGACCGAGATGTCACCATCTCGGGAGTCCGCACCTGGAGCGACACGGTGACCTCAGGACGGGCGCCCTGTCTGTGCGCCCCATCCGGATGCGCGTGGACGGGAATGGAGCAGCTCTGGGAACGGTGGACGATGCCAGCTCTTGTTCTTCTGCTCTGCTGCCTGCCGTGCACGGCTGTGGAGAGGGACGCGCCGCTGTGGAGAGGGATGAGCCGAGTCCAGTGTCTCTGAACCCACCCCAGGCAAAGAGGAGCAGGACAGTGGGTGTGGGCCCTCCCTCGTGTGTGGCCAGGATCCTGTGCGGGGGGAGAGTCCCTGGCCCTCCCGCTGAGAGGAAGGTGCGAGAGGTGGATCGGCGGCGGCGTCTTTCCTCGGGGCCCCAGAGCTTCTGCGGCTCCGATCTCCCCTCTTCACAGTTCTAGTTGGCGCCCGCCCCAGCACAAACCTACCTGAGAGCTTCCCTGGTATCCGGAAGCGATGGCTTTGTGTTTTGAGGACGCAAGGGGAGAAAGAGCTGAGCAAAGCTTTTCCCTGGAACCTGAGTGTCTATGGGTGTGTCTGGCCCATCACCAGCGAGCGTGCTGAGTGCCACTTCCTGAGGGCAGGTGCTCTTTAAGGAAAGTATGGCTTCGTATCTTTGTGACACGCAGGCCCTTCTAGAATGTGGAGCGAGTTTCTCAAGAATCCCAGCAGAATCCCAGGTGCTGTGGAGGCTAGGGCCTCAAAGGTCCGGCTCCATCCCCTCTCTCCATCCTGGCCTGGCCTGGCCTGGCTGGGCCCCTAAGGACCCTGCTGGCCTCTAGAGTGGCCCCTGCTTCTCGGTTGGTTTCCACGCTGCTGCTCACAGAGCCATCTTCTCCAAAGGCAGCCGACCGCCGTATTCCTTCCGTGGAGGCCTGGCACGGCTCTCCTCGGCTTGGATGATAGCATGAGAGGACTGACAAGCTGGGTCCTTCCTCCAGGGCTGACCTTTTACAAACTCCGCCTTGAAGAGGGGTAAAGTCAGCATGTCATTCTCACGTGTAAGATGGGACCCGAGGGGCCCGTTCCTAGCTCTACCACTTGGGAGAGTGGGGGACTCTTCCGTCAAGGAAACGGAGAGCTCATACTTGATGGTGCGGTTGTCAGAAGCCTTTTTCTAAGCCTCCCCTGGCCCCACCGTGTCAGAAAGACGTGTCCCTCCACCTGCCGGGGACTTGATGAAGGAGAGTCACTCTGGTAGAAGTACCCGAAGCTCGAGGACTTCACTGCCGTCTCCCTTTCTCTGGCACGGGCCCGCCCCTGGAGGAGCCCTGTCTTCACCTGGCCGTGACGGCACCGCTCAGGGGAGCTGGAGACAGGACCCCAATGAGGGCAGGTGGATGGGAGCCTGTTCAAAATGACCTACACACCCAATCTGCCGTAGACATGGTCCACAGATCGTGGACGTGCCTGTGCCCCCGAAGACATCCGTGTGGCCCCGGGCATCCGGCAGCCATCTTCTCCATGTTCTCCTGACCTGTGCTCTCGCTCTTTTCTCCGGAGCACTCGCCTGATGATTCGTGGGGGCATGAAACCCCAGCTGGCAGGAGCCAAATGATCTTCCCAACACAAGGGAAAAGAAGAGGTGGGGTCCCGCATCCATCCAATGTTTCTGTGCCTAAGAATGAGTTTCTAAGAAATCTCATCCTCCTTTAGCTCCCTTAACACCCCCCCCACCCCGGCGCCCGCCAGCCCGGGCCATAGTATAGTTACTTTCCCAGATTTCCTCCCTCTCCTCAGCAGAACCGAAGAGATTGTAGGTGTTGCCACTTCTCTGAGTCTTTCTTTGCTTTCTTAGGAGGGCTGCCCCATGTCACGTAAAACTTGGAAGACATACATGCGTGAGCATCTCTCCTTGTGATTCTAACCCAGGGAAGAGCATTTAAAACTCGAAAGGAGGCAAACTAGGGTTCAGGCACCCAGAGTTGAGCTGGGTGGCCACTGGGAAGAGAGTTCCAGACCCCTTCCTGTTTGGGGGAGGGGGAAATCTCCCCCTCTGCCCCTCTTGAGTCCTCGTGGCTGGACTCATCCTAACATGGACTCAAGGCGGATAGAGGAAGCGGGAGCGGGAACACGTGTTCGTTTGTTGTTGTTGTTGTTGTTTTACCTTCTAGCCGTGAGAAGTGGCTGAGGCGGGCAGCTTTTCGACTGTGTAGACCAAGGGACAGTACATGTGTGAGACAGGGATCAGACCGAGAGACTTAGCTTTCGGGTGCGCCCTGAGGGAAGGAAGAATCTAAACAGAGTTTGGGCTTGGGGGGGGTCCCTGAAAGAAGTCACAGTGTCTGTCTCCCTAGGCTTCTCGGCCCCAATGAATTCCCTACTTTGGGGATCGGAGCGTCCTCCTAACTCCAGGTGCAGATGCAGGGAGTGCGCCTTTCACCCGCGAGAGAGATGGATGTCTCGCTTTCAGGGAGACACAAAGAAGAGCCCGAGGGTCCCTCTTGTGTTGGCCGCCTGCTTGAGGTCACCGTCACGCCAAATGATCACTGTGCCACGGAGGTGCATTTTGGCGTGGCCTATCCTGGGCTCCACAGCCACCTCCCTGAGAACGGGTATGGTCAGAACCGTAGGAAGCTCAAGGGCGCCGCCAGCCGGTTTCAAAAACGTATCTGTCAGCACCTGCTGGCTGCAACCGCGAGGTTTGCAAGTGCCCTCCGCATAATTCTCCCCCTCCCCCGCAACGACGTCATCACTTCCAATCCTGGCGAACAATGTATGGAACCTTTGCTGGGGTTTTCGTTTGTTTCTCTTTTGTGGGGTTTCTCTCTCTCTCTCTCTCTCTCTCTCTCTCTCTCTCTCTGTCTCTCTGTCTCTGTCTCTGTCTCTGTCTCTGTCTCTGTCTCTGTCTCTGTCTCTCTCTGTCTCTCTCTCTCTGTCACACGCGCTCTGATGTTCGGGGCCTAATGGGAGAAATGAAATCAAGCGAGGGGTTTTGCCCTCAGGTTGCCTTGGTCTCGGGTTGACTTGTGTGCGCTGAGAAAGACGGCCTTTACTGAAGGCCCTGCGCAGACTTTTTGACACCCCCGATCCATGGAATCCTGAAGCTGTGGAACCTAGAAATCTTTCGGTCTCCTTTTGATTTGGAAATCTTCTCCTTGACAGAAAGAAGCCCATTTAAAAGAGAAAAAGAAAAAGTGGAACTGCATGAGCAGATCGGTTTTTAGATCTCAGCCGGGCGGCTGCCCGGTTCTCTGGGGAGAACTGTCTTCATCTTGCAAATCTGTACACACAGCCCACAGTGGCCTGGGATGGAGGCCAGTGGACTGGATTGGGCAGAACCTGAGACCAGAGGAAAGAGAAAAAAAATAAGAAAAATGGTGGTGGTGGTTGGGGGGAGGGGGAAGAGGTCTGCTTTGAAAAATAGGAACTGCTGGCAGGGCTCCCTCACCCCCACCCCCCCACCCCAAAGTAGGACTGTGTATCCAGGCGTAGAAATGATACTGCGCCAAGAAGGCAAGCGCTGTTGAGACTGCTGTTCCTATGATGTTACAAACCGAAAGCGATGCTTTCTGGTCGAGGCTCTCCATGACAATCTGCTAAGCAAATCACACGTTGGCTGTTTTGGACGTTCTCTGCAGTTTTCATTGGGAGTGAGGAAGAGCCGTTTGTACATGTTTTGATACAATGTTTTGAATGCTGTGGGACCATGGTATGTTTCCGCCGTGGATGAACAAGGTTGCCTTTTCCAGCTTCCGCTTGCATGGTCATTTCCTGGTCCTGACGACCCCCCCCGCCCCAAGTGAGGGAGGCCTGTGTGTCTTTGTGTCCATTTAGAAGGGTTGGTGCTTGATGCCAGCATGATATCCAAATCTTGATTTTGGACTTACCAAACTACTGTTGGGAGTTTGTTTCTTGTCTTAATCTCCCTTAACTCTTGCAGTCACCTGAGTGTCCACTCTTGATTTCGCGTCTCTCTCTGCCTCTGTCTCTGTCTCTCTCGCTCTTTCCTTTTGTTGATTTCTTCAAGGCAAGCCATCTTTTTCCTCCTCCTCCTCCTCCTCCTCCTCCTCCTCCTCCTCCTCCTCCTCCTCCTCCTCCTCCTCCTCCCCCCCCTCCTCCTCCTCCCCCACCACCCTCCTCTTCCTCTTGCTCCTTTCTCTGCCCCCCTCCCCCCTCCCTCCCTCCTCCCCCCGCCCTTTTAAAATGGAAGTCTAACAGACTGACAAGAGTATATTGGTTTTCAGGTGTATACCCTAGCGAGTGGCTATGTTTACACATGGCCCAGGGATCTCCGTGATAAGTCTCGTTACTGTCTGTCACCATTCGATGTCATGACAGTAGGATGGACTCTATTCCGCCTGCTGTACATGACATCCTGCGAGTGAGTTGTTTATTTCATAACTAGAAGTGGGCACCGCTTCCTCTCCCTCACCTATTGCACTCGTCTCCCTCTTCCCCCCTCCCTCCCTCCTCTGGCCACCCCCCATTTGTTCCTTTTAGGTGTCGAGGAACCTGTTTGCGGTTCCTTCTTTGTGTTCATGTGTGTGTATTGCTGTGTACGTTCTTCACAGACATGATAGTCTCGCGACCTGAGGTATCTTGTGTAGCGCAATACCCTCTGGGTCTCTCCATGTTTCCGCGGATGGCAAGACCTCATTCCCTGGTAGGGTTGAGTCATAAACGCGCGCGCGCCTGTGTGTGACTAGGTAGAGACGTATGCACACAGAGAGCGCTATCGGTATGTCCCTAACTATGGCTACATAGGGATAGGTGTGGATACACATACACGTGTATGTATGTGTCACCCTCACCCCCTCGGTGGGCACGTAGTGGAGTTGCTGGGTCACGTGGTAGTTGTTGGTGCAGTGCTTTCAGGGACTTCTGTGCTGTTTTCCGTAGTGTCATCTGTTGTCGGGGAGCCATTCTGTCAGGCGCCAGGTGATATCTCTGAGTCCTCCAGCATGACATGGTGGTGGTCTCTCTCAGCGTGAAAAATAGGTGTCCCGTCAGGAGCCACTTTCCTCTGCCGTTTGGAACTTGCTGTCGCGATTCCAGATCCTGGGCCTGGCCGTGTATGCTTGTGCAGAGAAATGCCAGCGCTTTCTATCATACCCTCCATTTAAAAAAAAAATGGTTCTGTATTTGATGGGCTGCGTTGGGTCTTTTTTTGCTGTGCGCGGGCTTTCTTTCCGTTGCGGTGAGTGGGGGCTCCCCTTCGTTGTGGTGCGCAGGCTCCTCATTGCCAGTGGCTTCTCTTGGTGCGGAGCACGGGCTCCAGGCACGGGGGCTTCAGGAGTTGCGGCACATGGGCTCAGTCGTTGTGCCTCACGGGCTTCGTTGCTCCGCGGCATGTGGGACCTTCCTGGAGCAGGGATCGAACCCGTGTCCCCTGCAGTGGCGGGCGGATTCTTAAGCAGTGCGCCAGCTAGGCAGCCCCAGTTGTTTCTTGTATTTCAGGGAAAGGTTTCCTTTGGCTTTTGGTTTTGTCCCCGCCCCCACCCCCCAAGAAAGGTACTGTTGGTTGCTTTGTTGACAGTGGAAAACTGTGTTGCGGTTGCTGTTGGAGTGGTGGGGGTCGTCGTCCTTGTTGCTTTGTTTCCTTTGTGGGCGTTGTTTTCTGTTGGTTTTTTCTGGCTTTGTTTCCTTGTGGATGAAAATGCCTGGTCTTGGTCTGCTCTGTTCAGGCCTCCTGCCCACTTTCCCCATCGGGTTGCTTGTTCTGGGGGGGCTGCGTTGCATGAGGCCTTGCCCTGTTTTGGACAGGAACCTCTTATGGGACATGCTTGAGGTTTTCAGATGCGTGTGTGTGTGTACGTGTACACGTGTGTGTGTCTGTACGTGTACACGTGTGCATACACGTACATGTGTGTGTGCCTTTACGTACTCCTTGAAGGGCCACAGCAGTCCCAGAGCTTGACTTTGACTTTTTGGTAGTTTGGCTTGGTTTGATTTTGGTGGGACGACAGGTCACTGTGAACCTTTACTGTAAATCTCTCTCTCACACGCACGCGCGCGCGCGCGCGCGCACACACACACGCACGCACGCACGCACGCACGCACGCACACTCACCACGTTGCATTGTGTAGATGTCCTGGAACGCGGTTTCTTTAGTGGATGGCTGTTGACTCGCTGCTCCCCGCCCCCCTGCCCCCGCCCGCCGGTGACTGTGGTCAGTCCATTTTGAAATCCACGTTCTGACCTCAAGGGCATGTTCCCCACCCACGCACCCATGTGTTCTCTTTGGACTTTGTCGCGGTCTGTGCGGAAATAGATGTTTGTTTCCATTTGTGTGGGGCCAGAGTGTATGTTTACTTTCGTTTCTAGCTTCCGGGCTCTGCGTATCAGCTTTCCAAAGCCCTTCCCCGTGCCAGAAGGGATGAGTTCCTGCGTCGTTCTCTGAGCGCTTGCCTGGTTTCGTTTCGCTGGTCCCCGCCTTCCCTCCCTCCCTCCCTCCCTCCCTCCCTCCCTCCCTCTCACCCTCCGGGGAGCTGGGGATCTCGCTTGTGGCACTGTGGGCGTCTCCGTGGAATTCCCCGCGCCCCCCCCCCCCCATGGCCTGGAATCGCGTCCCCTTCCAGGCAGCCTCCCGGCGGCATCTTGCCAGCTACCCCCGCCCCCGTGTGCTGCCGGGGATCGGGACGCGCCGTGTCGTGTCGTGTCGTGTCGTGTCGGGCCGGGAGCTAGCTCCGAGGCGGACCCCTCGGGGCCGCGCGGGACGCCCGCCCCGCTCCGGGAGGAGCTCGGGCGTTTGGGCGGCCCGGCGCTCCGGCGTCCTCGGTGGCCGGCCGGCGACCGGGATCCGGCCCGGGGACGTTCGAGCCGGTTGTCGGGCGCCACCTGGCGGCCGCTTTTATATTGTCCCTTCCCTCCGGAGCTCCGGCGACCTTGTCGAGGGCTGTGACTCAGCCGCCGGGCCCGAAGCAGAGTTCCGGGAGGCGGGCGACGCTGGTGCTGGCAGCCCCGGTGGCGCCGAGGCGTAGGCGCCTCCTGCTGTCGCCTGAGATTGGGCCTGCAGATCTATGGGGCTGTGACTGCCGCCGCGCTCCCGAGCCGGGGCTGAGGGGCCGCCTGGCCGGGTCGACCAGCATGCGCCCGTGCCCCTCCGGCCGCGGGAACCCATGTCGGGTCGTGCCGCCGCGGTGGGAGAGGAGAGGGTCTGCCGCGCCCGGAGCGCCTGGGACTTGGTGGCCCGGCCTTCTCCTGGGCCGCCCTTGGGAGCGTTCGTTCCCCGACCCCCCCCACCTCCCTTTCCCGGTGCCCCCCGCGTCCCGCTCCGGAGGTGGGGACCGGCTCGGGCCGAGCGTTGAGGCCGGTGGAGGCCGCCACGGGCTCGGTGGTGGACGCGCGTGCGTCCCGGTCGTCAGATGCTTTCGGGCCGATGGTTTTCCGAGCCGGACTCCAGAGGTGAGGACCGGCCTGGGCCGCCAGCGGTGACCCAGAGAGGCTGGCCCGGGCCTGGGTGCGTTGCCCCGTGGGCTCCGGGCGTCTCCCTGGAGAAATGGGTTCAAGTCCCGATGGGTCCGGAGACGTGGACGGACCGGCCCCTGCTCGCGCAGGTGGCCGGCGAGGGTGCACCCGGCCTGTCAGCGTGCCCGCGTGGGTCCCGGTCGTCGGACGCGACTTTGTCTCCCCCCTCCGCTCTCCACCCCGAGTCCGGGCCGGGAGGTGGGGACTGGCGCGAGCCATAC
Source organism: Hippopotamus amphibius kiboko (assembly GCF_030028045.1). Taxonomy (NCBI): domain Eukaryota; kingdom Metazoa; phylum Chordata; class Mammalia; order Artiodactyla; family Hippopotamidae; genus Hippopotamus; species Hippopotamus amphibius. The sequence continues at coordinate 32,527,145 of NC_080200.1, read as the reverse complement.
TGGGTGGCCCGGGGAGGGGCTCCCGGGCCCGGGCGTGGTCCCTCATGGGGCCCGCTCATCGGAGGCGGCTCGGAGGGGTGCTGTGTTTCTTTCTTGGAACCAAGTCCTGGCCCGGAGACTCGGATGGACCGGTGCCTGCCCGCGTGGGGGGACCGGGGAGGGCGTCCCCAGCCCGCTCCCTCTCCCCCGTGTCCCCGGCCCACTCTGCCACCCCTCCATCCCCGGGTCGACCAGGTGGCCCCGGGCGCTCCGGGGCAAGTGTGGATGGGGAAGTGTTGGGGGCAGGTGGCCGGACCGAGGTTCCGGGGGCCCCCGTGAACCTCGTGGGTGGGCCCCGCTGTCGGGCGCGATGATTTCTTCCGCCGGAAATGGGGCCTTTTTGCCACCAGATAGGTGCTGACACGGTGTTCTTCTGCGTCTGTCGCCGATAGACGCTGGGGCTCCGGACGCGGGCAGGACTCCGGGCTGGGGGCGGCTGTCTGACGCCCGGCTCGGTCCTTGCCGCTTGAGCTGCCCGCTTGGGCCTGCGCGCCGGCTCTTGCGTGCGCGTCCGGCTGCCCCGACCCGCGGTGCCGCCTCCGGCCTCTGGCTGAGCCCGAGGGCGGCGGGGCCAGGTGGCGTCGGGTGCTCGACCCTGTGCGCTGCCCCCGCTGCAGGCACCCGGTGGTGAGTGGCCGGCACGACCCCACCCCACAGGCTCTGTGCCCCGTGTCAGGCGTTCTCGTTCTGGGGTGGCTGGCTGCTCTTTGCCCGAGACGAAGGGGCGCCGGCGAGGCGGAAGCGGGCCTCCGTGTGATGGGTCTTCGCCGTGCCTCCCCTGCGGGCCTCCCCCGCCGTGGCTTTAGGCTGGGTGGGTCAACCGATTGATGTGGTGGTGCCACGCTCCGCTGGGCTGGGCCTAAGCCGTGCCAGACGAGGGACGGACGTTCCTGGGGGACGGGACCGCTCTTCTCGTTCTGTCCGCGGGCTCCTCGCCTCTCTTCCGCCCCGCCTGCCGGGGTGTGCGGAAGGCAGGGGTGCGGCCTCCGGCCCCGAACCCGCGGTCTCCCGCCCCCGCCTCCCAGCGTGGGCGGGGACCGGGGTCCTCGGACGCAGCAGACGCTCTCGCTGTGCCTCTTTGGCGTACGCCTCGCGAGCGGCCCTCCCCGCGGCGGGGAGGGCCGCCCCGCCGCCACGCTGCGCGCCCCCCGTCGGTGTGCGAGCGTGCCGCGCCTGGCCCTCCGTGGTGCTCCTGGAGCGCTCCAGGTCGTCCCTCAGGTGCCCGAGGCCGAGCGGTGGTGTTGTTCCCCTTTCCCAGCGTGTCCCTCGGGTCTCCGCCACCGTGGCGGGTGCCGTGAGCGGCTCTCTCTTGGGGGGGTCGAGACGGTAAGGGAGGTGCGCCCGCCTGTTCCCCCCGGCGGTGGGGCCAGGGGCCGCCTCGTTGTGCTGGTCCTCAGCGGCGTGCCGTGGGGGCCTGAGCTTGGCCGAGCGCACGCCCCGTGTGGTCCCCACTACGTGGGGGGCTGCGCGCGGGCGTGGGAGCGATCGTGGGGGCCGGGGCCTGTGAGAGAGGGGGCTGTGTCACGCATCTTGGGCGTGCTCCCCCTCGAGGGCCCGAGGGGCGAGCCCGAGGGCAGCAAGCCTTACCGAGGTCGTGCCCCGGCCCTGGCCGCGAACGCTCCCGTGGGCCGTGTGCTTACCCATACCGCAGACCCCCTCCCCTCCAGGCGACTGGAGGAGGTGTAGGCGGCTCACGGAAGCGCCTCTGCGGGCCCGAAGGAGAGGCGCTGAGTGGGGGATGACGCGCCCTCGGTGAGAAAGCCTTCTCTAGCGATCCGAGAGGGAGCCTTGGGGTACCGAACCCCCCAGCTGCCGCCCCTCCCAAGTGTGCAGTGGCCACCGTGGCGACTGCCAGAGCACGTGGGTAGACCCCCTCGCCTCCGCGGGAGGGGTGCGCCGGTCCCGCGGTGGGGCCGAGCGCCGCTCTTTGCCTACCGTGGCCCGCGCCTCCCCCCTCCGAGTCGGGGGAGGGTCCCGCCGGGCCGAGCCGAGCCGGTGTCCGAGGCGCGGGGTGGCGTGTGTGCGTGCGGGGTCGCCTCCGTTGGCGAGCCCGGAGGGGGGGGCCCCCCGGTCCCGGCTCCCCAGTCCCGCAGCCACGGGGAGCCCTGCCGCGCCTGCCCTTGCCTCGAGCCGCAGCCGGCGGCGGTGTGTGGCCCTAGGTCGGGCCGCCTGGCTCGGGAGCGTTTCCCCAGGACGTGTGAGCCCTTGGGGTCGGCTGAGGTGGTGATGGATGTGTGGAGGCGACGCAGATGGATGCGCGAAGGGGTGGACGGGTTCCTCCGCTGCACGCGGGGGGAACCGTCGCATGCTAGGCCCCGGCGGCGGGGCCGGGTCGTGGGGAGGCCCTCGAGGGTGGCGGGCGCCGGCCGGCGTCCCAGGCGTTGGCGGGACCGCCCCCTGGTGTGGGGCGGTGGGGCCCCGCGCTGGTTTTCCTGGTGGCCCGGCTGTGCCCCGGCCCTTTGTCTCCCCCTGGGTGGCGCCCCCGGCCCTGCTCCGTGGCCCTGGCCGTGCGTGTGAGCCGCCCCCTCCCCGTCGCCGCCGGTCTGCCCTCGCCCCTGCCCCCCACCCCTTCCCCCGCCCGGGATCGAGCCTGGCCCTGCCCCGTGAGGGTGCCGCCCCCGGCCGCCACGGCCGGCGGCGTCCCCTGGTGGAGTGCTTGTCGGTTCCCGACGGGGAAGAAGAGGTGGGCGGTGTGGGGGCGCGCCGGTGCGCGTGCGGGAGAGTGTTGTCGCGGGCCGGCCGCGGCTCTCCGGGGTCGGCGGTGGCGGCCGCGAGCCCCTGCGAGGAGGTCCCACGGGGGCCCGAGGAGGCCAGGCGCCGTCGTGCGTGC
>NC_080200.1:32489276-32511776 GCF_030028045.1 Hippopotamus amphibius kiboko | reverse complement strand
GTCAGCACGCGCAGACTCGGGCTGCGCAGCCCCGGGCTGCCGGTGGACCCGCGGGCCCGCGGGACCCCGGTCAACCAGCAGGCCGCGCCGTCCCGTACCGCCGGGTAACCAGCACGGCGGCGGTCCCAGGCCCTCCACGCCCGTGCTGCCGAGCGGTCTGCAGGCCGCGGGCCGCCGAGCGACCCTCGGGCCACGGGCGCCCGAGACCATGCCCGCCGGCCGCCGAGCGACCCTCGCGCCGCGGGCTCCCCGAGACCCGGGCCGCCGAGCGGCGTGCAGGCCGCGGGCTGCCGGCCGCAGAGCGACCCTCGGGCCGTGGGCGCCCGAGACCATGCCCGCCGGCCACCGAGCGCCCCTCGGGATGCGGGCGCCCGGGACCCGGGCCGCCGAGCGGCCTGCAGGCTCTGTGGCCGCGGGCCGCCGAGCGACCCTCGGGCCGCCGGTCGACTTGCAGGCAGGTCGACCAGCCGGCCGCGGGCCGCCGAGCGCCCCTCGGGCCGCGGGCGCCCGGGACCCAGGCCGCCGAGTGGCCTGCAGGCTCTGTGGCCGCGGGCCGCCGAGCGCCCCTCGGGCTGCGGGAGCCCGGGACGCGGGCCGCCGAGCGACCTGCAGGCTCCATGGCCGCGGGCCGCCGAGCGACCCTCGCGCCGCGGGCTCCCCGAGAGCCGGGCCGCCGAGCGGCCTGCAGGCCGCGGGCTGCCGGCCGCCGAGCGCCCCTCGGGCTGCGGGCGCCCGGGACCCGGGCCGCCGAGCGGCCTGCAGGCTCCGTGGCCGCGGGCCGCCGAGCGACCCTCGGGCCGCGGGCGCCCGAGACCCGGGCCGCCGGCCGCCGAGCGACCCTCGGGCCGCGCGCGCCCGAGACCCGGGCCGCCGGCCGCCGAGCGACCCTCGGGCCGCGCGCGCCCGAGACCATGCCCGCCGGCCGCCGAGCGACCCTCGGGCCGCGCGCGCCCGAGACCATGCCCGCCGGCCGCCGAGCGACCCTCGGGCCGCGCGCGCCCGGGACCCGGGCCGCCGGCCGCCGAGCGACCCTCGGGCCGCGCGCGCCCGGGACCCGGGCCGCCGGCCGCCGAGCGACCCTCGGGCCGCGCGCGCCCGAGACCATGCCCGCCGGCCGCCGAGCGACCCTCGGGCCGCGCGCGCCCGAGACCATGCCCGCCGGCCGCCGAGCGACCCTCGGGCCGCGCGCGCCCGGGACCCGGCCCGCCGGCCGCCGAGCGACCCTCGGGCCGCGGGCGCCCAGAGACCCGGCCCGCCGGCCGCCGAGCGACAGCACGCGCGGACTCGGGCTGCGCAGCCCCGGGCTGCCGGTGGACCCGCGGCCGCCGCTTGACCCGTGTATGCTTGCTGTTCATCTCCTGGAGATTCCTGCACCAAGCTGATTGAATGAGGAACATGGAAGCACTGTATATAGGCTTTGCATTTTTCTCTTCGTTTCCTGTACTTTGCCTTCGTTTCCTTTGCGTGTGCTCTATTTTATTGTACATGTTATATTGCTTGTTATTTTTTTATTCATTTAAGGTAGGACCGCTTTTATGCGTTTCTACACCTCCCCGCCCCCCCCCCCCCCGCCCCGCGTCTCCCTCCTCTGGTGCCCGCCCCAAATGAGGTCGCATCATCTTTCATAGTGTACATCCTGGGCCAGCATAAGCTTTCCAAGAATAAAATGCCCCCCCGCCTTTCCTTCCCAAGGACACCACGAACACCTCCTGTCCTGTGCAGTGCTTTTTCACCCACCGCCAGCAGAGGGCCCTCTCTGACAGACCCAGGAACTCCCCTGCTCCGAGTCATCCAGGAGAGGCTGTTCCGTTCTGTGTGAAACGGGTGGGGTGGGCTGATGAGACATCATTGCTTAGAAGGCCATCGGGTTCACCGGTTCGGTGGCAAGAGAGAACATCCTCATCCTCCTTGAGGTTGACTCGGAAGGTCTTCGGGCCCGCAGGACACCGCCCCCAAATGGGCCTCCGTGGCATAGGGAGATTTTGCCATGCGAGGTGACAACAGGAGGGGAACACGGACCCTCCTTTCCTTCTCCCGTCTGAAAGCAGGAAGAAAATCTCTCACGGGAACAGGGTGGTGGAGGGGGCGGCCGGGAGGTGTAGAGATGAGGACTGACTGCTTTCCTGTCTTAAGAAATCACGAATCATCCAAGTGGGACCGCTCATAACACACAGAGGACAGAAGTGTGGACGAGATGAGGAGAATGTGTAAGGGAACGTCTTCCACAAGAACTCTTTTCCATAGGCCGACTTCAAGACTTTCCAACATCTCTAGGTTTAGGGGTGGACTGAGTGCCATGAAAGAATGGACATTCAGCAGCCTGTCTACATCATCTCCAAAGAAGGGAAAATGCTGAAACGTCCCTAGCTCCACAAGCCTAAGGGTCTCCCTGCTCCGGAGAGTTGGAGCATATGCGTGCTTCCATGCCTACACAGATCTTGCGCTTTAGGGAAACCACAAACTAGGCAGGAGCCTGGACTTCTACAAGGCAGTCCATGTTCACACGGGTCACTGTGGTTGGCTTCCTTACTTTCATTGGATTGGATTGGGGTGGGGTGGGGTGGGGTGGGGTGGGGTGGGGGGCGGGGGGGGGCGGTGACAAATGTCCAAGGATGAGGCATCCTAAAGAAGGAACGTGTGTGGTCCAAGCTACCCGAGGTCGCCATCCTCATTGTAGGAAGAGGACCTCTTTGGGGAGTGTGGGGAGGGGGGAGGCAAGGTAGAAGGTATGCAGATAAGGTTTGGGGGAGGGAAAAAAAGACATTTCGGTCCTAAAGCTAGTCATTTCGAAATGGGAAACAAAGGACACAAGGGAAAAGCTAAAACTGGGCACAGGCGATTGGAAAAGGTTTCTGAGGAGAAGAATCTTCGGAAAGGAATGGGAACCGTGGTCAGGACTGCTTAAGATGAGGATGGATTCAAGGACACACATGAGTGTTCGTATCAACAGGAAACCAGTGCAAAACTAGAATTCAGTTTTCTGTCTCTCGGTGAAAAAGGCCAACTTTGGGCTCGGGCTTGGGTGTTTCTTCTATTGCTCTGCTCTCTCCGTCATGAGAGAGAAAGCTTTCCTTCCTTTTTCCGGAAGGAAGGAAGGAAGGAAGGAAGGAAGGAAGGAAGGCAGGCAGGCAGGCAGGCAGGCTTATGTCTTCTAAAAATCATCACTTCTTTTCTAGGTTACCTTTATCAGGTCTTGGGGGACTCACGTGGACTTAGTCCTCTTGATATTCAAAGAGCCAGGGTTGGCTCACAAGGAAAGAGGCGTCTCTCTTTGCCTAGCAAGTCTTTCCCTGGGATGTGGGTGACGTGGCTAAGGAGGCACTGTTCCCCAGTGACCTATCTAACTGTTTTACACTCGTTGGGGTATTTTGGACACATTTGCCCCCAAACCGAATGACACATGAAGTCTTTTGCACTTAGAATGCATGTTGAGAGAGGATCCAAGAGGAGAGGGCCTAGCTCAAGAATGTGTTCTCTCTCCTTCGAAAGCAGAGCCATGAAACGGAGTAGGCTTCCTGGAGAGGTTTCCTGACATGGGAAGCATTGTCGAAGAGGAAGGAACGTGAAGCCTTCTTTGGCTTGTGTCTATACACGGGTGTGTTCCAACTGCTCTGGAAATGATGGGATCCTTCTTCTCTGCCCTGGCATACAGGGTTTTCGGTCGTCCAAATGGAGGCTCACACGACAGGGACTGAGCCCAGTATCAAGGAGATATTCCACCCGAGTTTCATGCCGAGGCGGCAACAACAGCCTCTTGAAAGATGATGGGGGGTGGGGGGGGGCCACACGTGGATCAATTCCATTCTGTCCATTCAACAGAGGGTCGGGGCTACAGCAGACCCCAGAGAGGGACAGCAGACCCCAGAGAGGGGCAGCAGCCCGGCCGGCCACTGGGTCTCCATGTCTCAGGCTTCCTGGGGAACCTCACCCCCCCCCCCAGGTCCCCGCCGCCCCCCGCATTCCGCCACCCACCTTGGTGCATTTCGAATGGCTCCAATTGTAAATAGATGCTGGTGGGAAGATTTCTACAGGTTACCTGCAATGGCTGACCTGTCATGCTTGTCACCCTGGGGGAAAACAATTCTCTTTGTCCCCAGAGGCGTCAGACCTCCTCTCTCAGGAACCCCTGAGCCCCGGCCACTGGACTTCACTCCACTGGCACGTAGTAAGGGTCATCCAAACGTTCCTGTGACGGTGAGTATGGTTTCCATGTGGGTTGAAGCCTTCCCTTGCTGCAAGCCTTCTGTCCTCACCATGGCATAGAGACGGTTAAAAAAAAATTGTGTTTGCCACTTTGGGTATACCTTCCACAGCCTGCAGTGATCAAGGCACCCACTTCGCTGGGCAAGTCCTATGAGCCTTCACAAAAGCTCTTGCAAACTTCTTGGGACCATCACTTTTCCAGTCACGCTCAATCATCAGGCAAGATTGACAGGGCCGATGGGAAAACTGGACTCCGAGAAGAACGAGTGACCTACGTGGGGCTGAATGAACTGAGGACTAGGATGATAGTGTGTGTATGACTACTTGTCTACAATAGGACTGATTGGGGAAGCCGCTGGGGGCGGGGGGGGGGGGGGCCAGGGTGCGGATACCTTAGGAGCTTGGGATGAACATATACACATTCCTATACGTAAAGTGGATAATCAACAAGCTCTTACGACTTGGCACAGGAAACTATACTCAATACTTTGTAATAACCTATAAGAGAAAAAAAATCTGAAACAGAATCTATATCTATCTATCTATCTACCTATCTTTCTATCTAAATCACTGTGCTGTACACCTGAAACTGCACGACATTATAAATGCTTCCATTATTTCAAACAGAAAAGAATCTCCTAACCTGAGTGAGAGAGAGAGAGAGAGAACAGGACGGATTGTGAAATCTTTTCTTTTCCAGCTACAAGGGAAAATGAAAACAAACAAAACCCAATTTATTTTAAAAGTTGGACATCCATTTGGTGACTTGTACCCTTGTCAGCAAAATGGAATCACTTCTCTTTTTCTCCCTACCTGCTCCGTCCAGAATTCAGAAACTCTCCGTGAGGCTCCTTATTTCTTTGGCAAGAGAGTCACTTGCACGCGTTCCTTAGAGGCCCACGTTACGTTTCCATAAAACGGGAATACACACTTGTGGATATGAGATTCTGGTGCTATTCATTTTCCTTAGGGTGTTGCTTTTCACCTGAAAACCGGACTGGATCCTGAAGTCTTTCAAGTTGCCCCCAATATCTGGCTACAACTCTCTCCATGAATGTTTCCCACTTTCGCCCACCCTTTTGACTTGGCATCACTGACAACGAAAACGGCCCTTTGCCTGAAGCCCTACAGACCGAAGCTGGAGGACTTGGTGAAAACTTTAGAGACATGGCCACCACAGCTCCTGTGGAAACCATCCTGGTGCCTGTTTCTGTGAGAGCCACTCTGAAAGTCGAACCAAACACCCGACATCATCACAGCCATTTCAAACTGCTAAAGTTGCTTCCACCCTAACATCTACAAATCTTCTTCACTGACACCGCCCCCCACACGCTCCCCCCCCCCCCCACTGGTTTATAATCGGCTCCAGTGATGGACCTTTGTCTTCCTTTGGTTTCCATACAAGTGCCTCTTAGGAAATAACCTGATTGCTTGCACCACAGGCCTAGTTTTTGGGAGCCCATCAACATCACTGCCTCCTGAGAGGAGATATGATAACTGTTTCACAGAACCGACCTGTTCTCAGAACTCAGAAACAGTTTCCATGAAATGGAGGCCTCTACTAACCTATTTTCTCCCTTTCCCTCCCTCCCCGCCTCCCTCCCTCCCTCCATCTCCCTCTCCCTCTCTCACACACACACACACACACACACACACACACACAGTCACCAGGTCAGCTTTCAATATGTTCAGAGTAGGCCGCCCCAAAATGTGTCTCCTTGAATTCAAGTCGCTTAAGAACTGGACAGCACAAGACCGGACATTCTGGCCCTCCTTTCTGTCCTCCCACAGCAGAGCACGATCTCAAGTTAAGACGTTTGCTTCCACGCATGTCCGTGATTCTCAAATGGTTTAGTGGGGTTTCCTGGGTTAGGAAAAAGAGGGGACTCCTATTTGCCTGAGACAAGGAGAAGTTCTCACACAACCTTCACCCATCCCTCCCTCCCTCCCTCCCTCCCTCCCTCCCTCCCTGCAGTTTGGAGGGGGCAGCCTAAGGGTGGGGAAATTGGGGAAGGAAAAAAAAAAGCCGTTCGATAAAGGGGAGCTCGAGGCAAAGTCAAAGGCTCCCGATCTGACCGGAGAGCATTCTGCATTTGAATGAAGCGATTGAACAAGGCCCTGCGGAATGAAGCGTCCGGACTTCCCCTCCCCCTCTCCCGGCAACTATCAGCCCTGGCGACTTGGGAAGGAGCGAGCGGTGGAGAAGCGGGCGGGGGCGGGGGCGGGGGCGGGGGCGGGGGCGGGACCAACAGACAATAGCCGCTGCCTGCCTGCCTGCCTGCCGGGCTGAGGCCTGAGGGCTGCGGGCCACGCTGGTTTCTGCAACTCAATCCCTTCCAGGAAGCACCTGTGATGACTGCTTGGCAGGGAATGGTCAAAGCTGAACTCTCTTGGCCTATTTCTGAAAAAGGCCTGAGTCTCAGCTACGACAGATTTTCTGGATTTCTTGGCCCATGCGCAGACCCGCACCCTCCCATCCTGTCAGATCCTTTGTACCCACACCTCCCCTGGGAGAGTTCGTTGGCCTCGTCTGGAACATGAACAAGCAAAACCAAACATAGTGTGACATGATGTATTGGTCTTTATTGAAAAGAAACGTGCTCCTCTCGCACACCTGAGGGCAGGAAGCAAAGGCACGTTCTCAGCAGGACGGGGGACAGGGAACCCGAACCCAGGCCGGTCAGCAGTGGCCCCCTGCCCCCCACCGCCCCGCCCTCCCCATCCCCGTCTCTCCCAGGCCCACGTGGGGCCTCCCTTCCCTGCCTCTCTCTGTGCCCCTCGTCTCCAGCTCCCCCAGCCCAGCTTCCGCACCCCCCCCCCCCCGGCCCCGGGAAGGGGAGGCATGTCTGTCCCAGCTCCAGTTCTGATATTTCACTTGTGAAACTTCCCTAGGCCCAGGTGCCAGCTTGCCGTCCTGCTGCTTCATGTCCGTCTCTATCAGCCATGCCCAAAGGGCACGGGAAATTATGGACAGCAAATAGCACACCTAGACGGTGTGTGCGTGGGGGGGGGGGTGTCCCTTCTCCAGGAAGCAGTGAGGGAACAAAAGGAGGCCTGGGGGAAGGAGTCCTGGGTGCCTATCATCGCGCCCCCGCCCCCCCACCGCCCCGCAGAGCACCATTCATTTCCATCTCCGCATCTGAAGGACACATAGTCCTGGTTGAAGCAACTTGATGAGGATTCCCCTCCTAACGACGTGACAGAACCTATGAAGAACTGCACTCCTTGAATCCATAAATGCTAACGGGATCCAAGGAGTTTTCCATCAATGGCAGAAAAAGAAATGGTCCTGAACATAATAACTGCCAAGTATTCCTCTAGACGGAGGCATCATTCACTTTTTCTTAACTTTTTTTCTTTTCATGTTTTACAATAAACTGTATATATTTAGAGTGTACAATTTGGTACCCCAATCTTCCAATTCATTCCCCCCCAACCCTCCCCGCTTTCCCCACTTGGTGTCCATATGTTTGTGCTCTACATCTGTGTCTCTCTTTCTGCCTTGCACACCAGTTGATGTGTACCATTTTTCTGCAGTCCACATATATGTGTGAATATACAATATTTGTTTTTCTCTTTCTGACTCACTCTCATTCACTTGTTAACAACAGTAACGATGACGACGACCACGACGACGACGACAAGGACAAGGATAAGGACCGGAAAAACAACAACAGAGAGAGCACTGGGCGAGTTTTCCACTTCTTAAAGGAAGGAGGCCGTGTTCCCAGGCAGGTTGGCTCAGCTGCACAGTTCCCTCCGGTGACTATTCCTGGGGGCACCGTCGAGGTGATGCACGAAACACACAGGAGGAGGCCTTCTTGAATGTCCTGCCCAGGAAATGGGGACATGATTCCAGCAGTGGCGATGGCTGCCCTTCTCTTTAGGGTGACACACGGGCCTGATGGCACCGGGCAAACCCTCCCCTCCCTCCCTCCCTCCCTCCCTCCCTCCCACCTACCTTCCTTCCTTCCTTCCTTCCTTCCTTCCTTCCTTCCTTCCTTCCTTCCTTCTTGAGGCTCTTGGCCTCCCCACTGAAAGGAAGAGCCCAGGGCCCAGCAGCAAAGACCTTCTGCTGATCCTTGCCAGGGGGCTCTCATTTTACACACTTGAATAGGATCAGTAGACACCGTCATCTCATGAGAAGCAGAAAATATCATCTAAAAGCCTACTTTCCTGGTGTCTCAGCGTCCAGGGCTCCTCCTTCTCAGGGATCTTGTGCTCTGTAGGGATAATTCACATGCTGGGGGAGTAGGTTCCCAATAGCATCTTATGAAATGGATTACAGGATGTCTTCCTTTGAAAAAGATAAAGATTATTTGGGAAAGTTATTCATATGAAGCACATGGATGATATCCTCTCTGATCTATATATTAGAGTTGACCGTTGAACAACCAACATGGGGGATTAGGGGGGCCGACCCCACACACACCATTGAGAACCCATGCATAACTTCACAGTCCAAGCTCTGTATCGGGGCTTCCACCTCTGGGTACTCAGCAACCAGAGATCCTGCAGTGCCATAGTGCACAGCTATGGAAAACATCCCCTTATGAGTCACACACACACACACACACACACACACACACACACACACACACACGCGCGCACGTGCTCGAGCGCAGACATCTCAACTTTGTTACCCAAACGTTAGTGGTGTTCGAATAATCTTAGAAGTGATGACTGCTGTCTGATGAAATCAATGGATCCATCAATCAATCTATGACACTACACTTTGTATTTCCTAGTCTCAAAATTATTTGGAATTTGGCTCCTTAGAAGTTTAGCTTGGTCCTTCAAGGACAGTGTCAGTTGGAGAGAAAATAACATTTCTTCAAATCATGGAAGTGAAATAGTCCTGGACGCTTATGTGAAACATTAACATAATTTTTCTTCTTTATTTTATAAGATAACTGGAATTAGGAAGAAAATCTCCTCGTGAAAAACCAGGTGCTACCTTTCCTTGACTGATGATCGAAGAGGAGAAAGCATTTTCTGGGCCCATGCAACTTGAGAGAAGTTCTAACTTTTCTGGAAAAGAAAGATTCCCACCCTCCCCTTGCTCGGCCATGCTAGAAACCTTCCCCTGCCCCAAACTCTGACGTGTCCCCTTGTTTGGCCTCACTGTGTGTCGTCCGTGGGCACGGGAACACACTTGCGTTCCGTAACAGGAGAGCCTATGGAGAAAAGATCTCTGCCCACTTTCATGGGATCTGCATTGCTGGCTAGGTAAACCTAAGACATCAAAAGAAGTGCCTTGGAACACATGCTCCTTCCACACTGGTCACCTCATAGGATTCCTAAATGACTCTGGTTCAGCACTCACTCGACTTGGCTGTGTTTCTGTGCTTCCTGACCTAAAGGATCTATCTGGATATGCCACCCGATAGAAGCTGAAATAAATTCACTTTGGACGTGTGTGAATGCCGTTCATACAGAGAGTGGGGACTGCAGGGAGCTCTTGTGGATAAAGAAAAATGGGGGAACACATGTAGGCGACAGCACATAAAGTATAGAAAGATACGCGAAGGTTTCCTTCGTTCGCGGGTTGGGAAGGGGGAACGACAGAACATTCCCTGCTTCTACTCTACGCACGCAGGCAGGCAGGCAGGCAGGCAGGCAGGCAGGCAGGCACCGGAGTGGGGTGGGGTGGGGGGAGCTGGCTCCTTACCCCACCCACCAGGGACGCGTGCGCGTTTAAAGAGACCAGGAGGAACGTGGTGGCGGTGGCGATGAGGAAGGAGGACCACGTTCAAGGTGTGGATTTGCGGTGAGGGCTACGTGAGGTGACTAAGAACTCGGTGCAGTGAGCGGCCCATACAAGGACAGAAGCGATGGTCCCCTAATGCTTGCAGGGCCTGGCCAGGAGCATGAACGGGCGCCCGTGTCCCCAGGTTGGCATCATGACACTAGTTCATCCCTGTGAAACAGGATGTGTTTTCTGTGTTCTCCTGTCTTGACAAACACACGTCTTTACCTGTGTCTCCGTACAACGACGGTCTCTGCGTGACAGTCGGCAGAACATCCCCAGGGACAATTATCACAGAGACCTGAGGTTCTGCTTGGCTGGCAATGCTTGTGTGAATACTGCAGTGAGATACAGACAGACAGACAGACAGACAGACAGACAGACAGACAGACACACACACACACACACACACACACACACCCCTACGTATAATTATGTGTATTTAATACGATATCTGTATTGATTTTCTGTCTCAGATGACGAATGATGCTGTCAGCCTCATGATTTTCACACAGGGTTTCTGTGTGTGTCCTACTGTCGGGACAACATAGCCGGTCTGTGTCATGGAAGCAGAGACACCGTGGGAGTCACAGGAATGAAGACCTCGTTCTAGGAACTGGACCTTCCAGAGGCCTGGGAGCAGCTGGGCAGGGCAGGGCTGGGCTGGGCTGCGGAGGAGGGGAGGGGAGGGAAGGCTGTGGCTCTCAGTCCTCTGAGTGCCCGGTGGCAGTGGCGGAGGTGGCAGTGCCGATGGAGCTGTCAGCGCCCACAGGGAAAGGTAGCCACCGATGTGCGGGGCCACAGGGGAGACATGGAGAGACTCGGGGGAAGGCACAGCTGTCCCTCGGTGGATCTGCGGCCAGGCAGCCAGGAGTGGCCTGGGCCACTGTCGTCCAGGGGGCACCAGCTGGGAACACTAGCCAGACGCAGGGCGGCGGGGGTGGGTGGGTGTGTGTGTGTGTGTGTGTGTATGTGTGGATGGACAGCCTTCCACCCTGCACCTCTGTGCCCACCTGTCACCGTGTGGGATGGCGACAGCCTGCAGAGAGCCTTGGCTGTGGCTTCACTTCCAATGCCTACATCCCATCCAGCGTTCTCTTCGCACCAGCCCTACCCTGGGGTCGCACGGGGAGGGGGAGACTCAGAAAGGCGGTTCCCAGGCTGCCCCCGCATGGAAGTCACATGAGCCTCCGGACATGGCCGTGCCACGTCAAACACGCGTCTGGAGGTAGGTCAGACTTTACATTGTGTTACGGTTTGTTTTCTTGGGAGAAGTTGTGTCTCTTAGGCCAGGAGCAACTGGAATTGTCGGTCAAAGTCCTCAGGCAGCCCTTTGACTTGGAGGCCGAGCACAAGTTTGACACGGTATGTTTCCGGTGACATGGAATTGCAGATGGCCCACGAAGCATGCTCTCGGCAATACTGCCAAGCCTGTGGTCTCACAGGGGACGGTCTCCTCGACCGAGATGTCACCATCTCGGGAGTCCGCACCTGGAGCGACACGGTGACCTCAGGACGGGCGCCCTGTCTGTGCGCCCCATCCGGATGCGCGTGGACGGGAATGGAGCAGCTCTGGGAACGGTGGACGATGCCAGCTCTTGTTCTTCTGCTCTGCTGCCTGCCGTGCACGGCTGTGGAGAGGGACGCGCCGCTGTGGAGAGGGATGAGCCGAGTCCAGTGTCTCTGAACCCACCCCAGGCAAAGAGGAGCAGGACAGTGGGTGTGGGCCCTCCCTCGTGTGTGGCCAGGATCCTGTGCGGGGGGAGAGTCCCTGGCCCTCCCGCTGAGAGGAAGGTGCGAGAGGTGGATCGGCGGCGGCGTCTTTCCTCGGGGCCCCAGAGCTTCTGCGGCTCCGATCTCCCCTCTTCACAGTTCTAGTTGGCGCCCGCCCCAGCACAAACCTACCTGAGAGCTTCCCTGGTATCCGGAAGCGATGGCTTTGTGTTTTGAGGACGCAAGGGGAGAAAGAGCTGAGCAAAGCTTTTCCCTGGAACCTGAGTGTCTATGGGTGTGTCTGGCCCATCACCAGCGAGCGTGCTGAGTGCCACTTCCTGAGGGCAGGTGCTCTTTAAGGAAAGTATGGCTTCGTATCTTTGTGACACGCAGGCCCTTCTAGAATGTGGAGCGAGTTTCTCAAGAATCCCAGCAGAATCCCAGGTGCTGTGGAGGCTAGGGCCTCAAAGGTCCGGCTCCATCCCCTCTCTCCATCCTGGCCTGGCCTGGCCTGGCTGGGCCCCTAAGGACCCTGCTGGCCTCTAGAGTGGCCCCTGCTTCTCGGTTGGTTTCCACGCTGCTGCTCACAGAGCCATCTTCTCCAAAGGCAGCCGACCGCCGTATTCCTTCCGTGGAGGCCTGGCACGGCTCTCCTCGGCTTGGATGATAGCATGAGAGGACTGACAAGCTGGGTCCTTCCTCCAGGGCTGACCTTTTACAAACTCCGCCTTGAAGAGGGGTAAAGTCAGCATGTCATTCTCACGTGTAAGATGGGACCCGAGGGGCCCGTTCCTAGCTCTACCACTTGGGAGAGTGGGGGACTCTTCCGTCAAGGAAACGGAGAGCTCATACTTGATGGTGCGGTTGTCAGAAGCCTTTTTCTAAGCCTCCCCTGGCCCCACCGTGTCAGAAAGACGTGTCCCTCCACCTGCCGGGGACTTGATGAAGGAGAGTCACTCTGGTAGAAGTACCCGAAGCTCGAGGACTTCACTGCCGTCTCCCTTTCTCTGGCACGGGCCCGCCCCTGGAGGAGCCCTGTCTTCACCTGGCCGTGACGGCACCGCTCAGGGGAGCTGGAGACAGGACCCCAATGAGGGCAGGTGGATGGGAGCCTGTTCAAAATGACCTACACACCCAATCTGCCGTAGACATGGTCCACAGATCGTGGACGTGCCTGTGCCCCCGAAGACATCCGTGTGGCCCCGGGCATCCGGCAGCCATCTTCTCCATGTTCTCCTGACCTGTGCTCTCGCTCTTTTCTCCGGAGCACTCGCCTGATGATTCGTGGGGGCATGAAACCCCAGCTGGCAGGAGCCAAATGATCTTCCCAACACAAGGGAAAAGAAGAGGTGGGGTCCCGCATCCATCCAATGTTTCTGTGCCTAAGAATGAGTTTCTAAGAAATCTCATCCTCCTTTAGCTCCCTTAACACCCCCCCCACCCCGGCGCCCGCCAGCCCGGGCCATAGTATAGTTACTTTCCCAGATTTCCTCCCTCTCCTCAGCAGAACCGAAGAGATTGTAGGTGTTGCCACTTCTCTGAGTCTTTCTTTGCTTTCTTAGGAGGGCTGCCCCATGTCACGTAAAACTTGGAAGACATACATGCGTGAGCATCTCTCCTTGTGATTCTAACCCAGGGAAGAGCATTTAAAACTCGAAAGGAGGCAAACTAGGGTTCAGGCACCCAGAGTTGAGCTGGGTGGCCACTGGGAAGAGAGTTCCAGACCCCTTCCTGTTTGGGGGAGGGGGAAATCTCCCCCTCTGCCCCTCTTGAGTCCTCGTGGCTGGACTCATCCTAACATGGACTCAAGGCGGATAGAGGAAGCGGGAGCGGGAACACGTGTTCGTTTGTTGTTGTTGTTGTTGTTTTACCTTCTAGCCGTGAGAAGTGGCTGAGGCGGGCAGCTTTTCGACTGTGTAGACCAAGGGACAGTACATGTGTGAGACAGGGATCAGACCGAGAGACTTAGCTTTCGGGTGCGCCCTGAGGGAAGGAAGAATCTAAACAGAGTTTGGGCTTGGGGGGGGTCCCTGAAAGAAGTCACAGTGTCTGTCTCCCTAGGCTTCTCGGCCCCAATGAATTCCCTACTTTGGGGATCGGAGCGTCCTCCTAACTCCAGGTGCAGATGCAGGGAGTGCGCCTTTCACCCGCGAGAGAGATGGATGTCTCGCTTTCAGGGAGACACAAAGAAGAGCCCGAGGGTCCCTCTTGTGTTGGCCGCCTGCTTGAGGTCACCGTCACGCCAAATGATCACTGTGCCACGGAGGTGCATTTTGGCGTGGCCTATCCTGGGCTCCACAGCCACCTCCCTGAGAACGGGTATGGTCAGAACCGTAGGAAGCTCAAGGGCGCCGCCAGCCGGTTTCAAAAACGTATCTGTCAGCACCTGCTGGCTGCAACCGCGAGGTTTGCAAGTGCCCTCCGCATAATTCTCCCCCTCCCCCGCAACGACGTCATCACTTCCAATCCTGGCGAACAATGTATGGAACCTTTGCTGGGGTTTTCGTTTGTTTCTCTTTTGTGGGGTTTCTCTCTCTCTCTCTCTCTCTCTCTCTCTCTCTCTGTCTCTCTGTCTCTGTCTCTGTCTCTGTCTCTGTCTCTGTCTCTGTCTCTGTCTCTGTCTCTCTCTGTCTCTCTCTCTCTGTCACACGCGCTCTGATGTTCGGGGCCTAATGGGAGAAATGAAATCAAGCGAGGGGTTTTGCCCTCAGGTTGCCTTGGTCTCGGGTTGACTTGTGTGCGCTGAGAAAGACGGCCTTTACTGAAGGCCCTGCGCAGACTTTTTGACACCCCCGATCCATGGAATCCTGAAGCTGTGGAACCTAGAAATCTTTCGGTCTCCTTTTGATTTGGAAATCTTCTCCTTGACAGAAAGAAGCCCATTTAAAAGAGAAAAAGAAAAAGTGGAACTGCATGAGCAGATCGGTTTTTAGATCTCAGCCGGGCGGCTGCCCGGTTCTCTGGGGAGAACTGTCTTCATCTTGCAAATCTGTACACACAGCCCACAGTGGCCTGGGATGGAGGCCAGTGGACTGGATTGGGCAGAACCTGAGACCAGAGGAAAGAGAAAAAAAATAAGAAAAATGGTGGTGGTGGTTGGGGGGAGGGGGAAGAGGTCTGCTTTGAAAAATAGGAACTGCTGGCAGGGCTCCCTCACCCCCACCCCCCCACCCCAAAGTAGGACTGTGTATCCAGGCGTAGAAATGATACTGCGCCAAGAAGGCAAGCGCTGTTGAGACTGCTGTTCCTATGATGTTACAAACCGAAAGCGATGCTTTCTGGTCGAGGCTCTCCATGACAATCTGCTAAGCAAATCACACGTTGGCTGTTTTGGACGTTCTCTGCAGTTTTCATTGGGAGTGAGGAAGAGCCGTTTGTACATGTTTTGATACAATGTTTTGAATGCTGTGGGACCATGGTATGTTTCCGCCGTGGATGAACAAGGTTGCCTTTTCCAGCTTCCGCTTGCATGGTCATTTCCTGGTCCTGACGACCCCCCCCGCCCCAAGTGAGGGAGGCCTGTGTGTCTTTGTGTCCATTTAGAAGGGTTGGTGCTTGATGCCAGCATGATATCCAAATCTTGATTTTGGACTTACCAAACTACTGTTGGGAGTTTGTTTCTTGTCTTAATCTCCCTTAACTCTTGCAGTCACCTGAGTGTCCACTCTTGATTTCGCGTCTCTCTCTGCCTCTGTCTCTGTCTCTCTCGCTCTTTCCTTTTGTTGATTTCTTCAAGGCAAGCCATCTTTTTCCTCCTCCTCCTCCTCCTCCTCCTCCTCCTCCTCCTCCTCCTCCTCCTCCTCCTCCTCCTCCTCCCCCCCCTCCTCCTCCTCCCCCACCACCCTCCTCTTCCTCTTGCTCCTTTCTCTGCCCCCCTCCCCCCTCCCTCCCTCCTCCCCCCGCCCTTTTAAAATGGAAGTCTAACAGACTGACAAGAGTATATTGGTTTTCAGGTGTATACCCTAGCGAGTGGCTATGTTTACACATGGCCCAGGGATCTCCGTGATAAGTCTCGTTACTGTCTGTCACCATTCGATGTCATGACAGTAGGATGGACTCTATTCCGCCTGCTGTACATGACATCCTGCGAGTGAGTTGTTTATTTCATAACTAGAAGTGGGCACCGCTTCCTCTCCCTCACCTATTGCACTCGTCTCCCTCTTCCCCCCTCCCTCCCTCCTCTGGCCACCCCCCATTTGTTCCTTTTAGGTGTCGAGGAACCTGTTTGCGGTTCCTTCTTTGTGTTCATGTGTGTGTATTGCTGTGTACGTTCTTCACAGACATGATAGTCTCGCGACCTGAGGTATCTTGTGTAGCGCAATACCCTCTGGGTCTCTCCATGTTTCCGCGGATGGCAAGACCTCATTCCCTGGTAGGGTTGAGTCATAAACGCGCGCGCGCCTGTGTGTGACTAGGTAGAGACGTATGCACACAGAGAGCGCTATCGGTATGTCCCTAACTATGGCTACATAGGGATAGGTGTGGATACACATACACGTGTATGTATGTGTCACCCTCACCCCCTCGGTGGGCACGTAGTGGAGTTGCTGGGTCACGTGGTAGTTGTTGGTGCAGTGCTTTCAGGGACTTCTGTGCTGTTTTCCGTAGTGTCATCTGTTGTCGGGGAGCCATTCTGTCAGGCGCCAGGTGATATCTCTGAGTCCTCCAGCATGACATGGTGGTGGTCTCTCTCAGCGTGAAAAATAGGTGTCCCGTCAGGAGCCACTTTCCTCTGCCGTTTGGAACTTGCTGTCGCGATTCCAGATCCTGGGCCTGGCCGTGTATGCTTGTGCAGAGAAATGCCAGCGCTTTCTATCATACCCTCCATTTAAAAAAAAAATGGTTCTGTATTTGATGGGCTGCGTTGGGTCTTTTTTTGCTGTGCGCGGGCTTTCTTTCCGTTGCGGTGAGTGGGGGCTCCCCTTCGTTGTGGTGCGCAGGCTCCTCATTGCCAGTGGCTTCTCTTGGTGCGGAGCACGGGCTCCAGGCACGGGGGCTTCAGGAGTTGCGGCACATGGGCTCAGTCGTTGTGCCTCACGGGCTTCGTTGCTCCGCGGCATGTGGGACCTTCCTGGAGCAGGGATCGAACCCGTGTCCCCTGCAGTGGCGGGCGGATTCTTAAGCAGTGCGCCAGCTAGGCAGCCCCAGTTGTTTCTTGTATTTCAGGGAAAGGTTTCCTTTGGCTTTTGGTTTTGTCCCCGCCCCCACCCCCCAAGAAAGGTACTGTTGGTTGCTTTGTTGACAGTGGAAAACTGTGTTGCGGTTGCTGTTGGAGTGGTGGGGGTCGTCGTCCTTGTTGCTTTGTTTCCTTTGTGGGCGTTGTTTTCTGTTGGTTTTTTCTGGCTTTGTTTCCTTGTGGATGAAAATGCCTGGTCTTGGTCTGCTCTGTTCAGGCCTCCTGCCCACTTTCCCCATCGGGTTGCTTGTTCTGGGGGGGCTGCGTTGCATGAGGCCTTGCCCTGTTTTGGACAGGAACCTCTTATGGGACATGCTTGAGGTTTTCAGATGCGTGTGTGTGTGTACGTGTACACGTGTGTGTGTCTGTACGTGTACACGTGTGCATACACGTACATGTGTGTGTGCCTTTACGTACTCCTTGAAGGGCCACAGCAGTCCCAGAGCTTGACTTTGACTTTTTGGTAGTTTGGCTTGGTTTGATTTTGGTGGGACGACAGGTCACTGTGAACCTTTACTGTAAATCTCTCTCTCACACGCACGCGCGCGCGCGCGCGCGCACACACACACGCACGCACGCACGCACGCACGCACGCACACTCACCACGTTGCATTGTGTAGATGTCCTGGAACGCGGTTTCTTTAGTGGATGGCTGTTGACTCGCTGCTCCCCGCCCCCCTGCCCCCGCCCGCCGGTGACTGTGGTCAGTCCATTTTGAAATCCACGTTCTGACCTCAAGGGCATGTTCCCCACCCACGCACCCATGTGTTCTCTTTGGACTTTGTCGCGGTCTGTGCGGAAATAG
Source organism: Hippopotamus amphibius kiboko (assembly GCF_030028045.1). Lineage (NCBI taxonomy): Eukaryota > Metazoa > Chordata > Mammalia > Artiodactyla > Hippopotamidae > Hippopotamus > Hippopotamus amphibius. Next base: position 32,494,130 of record NC_080200.1, on the reverse strand, counting down.
ATGTTTGTTTCCATTTGTGTGGGGCCAGAGTGTATGTTTACTTTCGTTTCTAGCTTCCGGGCTCTGCGTATCAGCTTTCCAAAGCCCTTCCCCGTGCCAGAAGGGATGAGTTCCTGCGTCGTTCTCTGAGCGCTTGCCTGGTTTCGTTTCGCTGGTCCCCGCCTTCCCTCCCTCCCTCCCTCCCTCCCTCCCTCCCTCCCTCTCACCCTCCGGGGAGCTGGGGATCTCGCTTGTGGCACTGTGGGCGTCTCCGTGGAATTCCCCGCGCCCCCCCCCCCCCATGGCCTGGAATCGCGTCCCCTTCCAGGCAGCCTCCCGGCGGCATCTTGCCAGCTACCCCCGCCCCCGTGTGCTGCCGGGGATCGGGACGCGCCGTGTCGTGTCGTGTCGTGTCGTGTCGGGCCGGGAGCTAGCTCCGAGGCGGACCCCTCGGGGCCGCGCGGGACGCCCGCCCCGCTCCGGGAGGAGCTCGGGCGTTTGGGCGGCCCGGCGCTCCGGCGTCCTCGGTGGCCGGCCGGCGACCGGGATCCGGCCCGGGGACGTTCGAGCCGGTTGTCGGGCGCCACCTGGCGGCCGCTTTTATATTGTCCCTTCCCTCCGGAGCTCCGGCGACCTTGTCGAGGGCTGTGACTCAGCCGCCGGGCCCGAAGCAGAGTTCCGGGAGGCGGGCGACGCTGGTGCTGGCAGCCCCGGTGGCGCCGAGGCGTAGGCGCCTCCTGCTGTCGCCTGAGATTGGGCCTGCAGATCTATGGGGCTGTGACTGCCGCCGCGCTCCCGAGCCGGGGCTGAGGGGCCGCCTGGCCGGGTCGACCAGCATGCGCCCGTGCCCCTCCGGCCGCGGGAACCCATGTCGGGTCGTGCCGCCGCGGTGGGAGAGGAGAGGGTCTGCCGCGCCCGGAGCGCCTGGGACTTGGTGGCCCGGCCTTCTCCTGGGCCGCCCTTGGGAGCGTTCGTTCCCCGACCCCCCCCACCTCCCTTTCCCGGTGCCCCCCGCGTCCCGCTCCGGAGGTGGGGACCGGCTCGGGCCGAGCGTTGAGGCCGGTGGAGGCCGCCACGGGCTCGGTGGTGGACGCGCGTGCGTCCCGGTCGTCAGATGCTTTCGGGCCGATGGTTTTCCGAGCCGGACTCCAGAGGTGAGGACCGGCCTGGGCCGCCAGCGGTGACCCAGAGAGGCTGGCCCGGGCCTGGGTGCGTTGCCCCGTGGGCTCCGGGCGTCTCCCTGGAGAAATGGGTTCAAGTCCCGATGGGTCCGGAGACGTGGACGGACCGGCCCCTGCTCGCGCAGGTGGCCGGCGAGGGTGCACCCGGCCTGTCAGCGTGCCCGCGTGGGTCCCGGTCGTCGGACGCGACTTTGTCTCCCCCCTCCGCTCTCCACCCCGAGTCCGGGCCGGGAGGTGGGGACTGGCGCGAGCCATACTGGGTGGCCCGGGGAGGGGCTCCCGGGCCCGGGCGTGGTCCCTCATGGGGCCCGCTCATCGGAGGCGGCTCGGAGGGGTGCTGTGTTTCTTTCTTGGAACCAAGTCCTGGCCCGGAGACTCGGATGGACCGGTGCCTGCCCGCGTGGGGGGACCGGGGAGGGCGTCCCCAGCCCGCTCCCTCTCCCCCGTGTCCCCGGCCCACTCTGCCACCCCTCCATCCCCGGGTCGACCAGGTGGCCCCGGGCGCTCCGGGGCAAGTGTGGATGGGGAAGTGTTGGGGGCAGGTGGCCGGACCGAGGTTCCGGGGGCCCCCGTGAACCTCGTGGGTGGGCCCCGCTGTCGGGCGCGATGATTTCTTCCGCCGGAAATGGGGCCTTTTTGCCACCAGATAGGTGCTGACACGGTGTTCTTCTGCGTCTGTCGCCGATAGACGCTGGGGCTCCGGACGCGGGCAGGACTCCGGGCTGGGGGCGGCTGTCTGACGCCCGGCTCGGTCCTTGCCGCTTGAGCTGCCCGCTTGGGCCTGCGCGCCGGCTCTTGCGTGCGCGTCCGGCTGCCCCGACCCGCGGTGCCGCCTCCGGCCTCTGGCTGAGCCCGAGGGCGGCGGGGCCAGGTGGCGTCGGGTGCTCGACCCTGTGCGCTGCCCCCGCTGCAGGCACCCGGTGGTGAGTGGCCGGCACGACCCCACCCCACAGGCTCTGTGCCCCGTGTCAGGCGTTCTCGTTCTGGGGTGGCTGGCTGCTCTTTGCCCGAGACGAAGGGGCGCCGGCGAGGCGGAAGCGGGCCTCCGTGTGATGGGTCTTCGCCGTGCCTCCCCTGCGGGCCTCCCCCGCCGTGGCTTTAGGCTGGGTGGGTCAACCGATTGATGTGGTGGTGCCACGCTCCGCTGGGCTGGGCCTAAGCCGTGCCAGACGAGGGACGGACGTTCCTGGGGGACGGGACCGCTCTTCTCGTTCTGTCCGCGGGCTCCTCGCCTCTCTTCCGCCCCGCCTGCCGGGGTGTGCGGAAGGCAGGGGTGCGGCCTCCGGCCCCGAACCCGCGGTCTCCCGCCCCCGCCTCCCAGCGTGGGCGGGGACCGGGGTCCTCGGACGCAGCAGACGCTCTCGCTGTGCCTCTTTGGCGTACGCCTCGCGAGCGGCCCTCCCCGCGGCGGGGAGGGCCGCCCCGCCGCCACGCTGCGCGCCCCCCGTCGGTGTGCGAGCGTGCCGCGCCTGGCCCTCCGTGGTGCTCCTGGAGCGCTCCAGGTCGTCCCTCAGGTGCCCGAGGCCGAGCGGTGGTGTTGTTCCCCTTTCCCAGCGTGTCCCTCGGGTCTCCGCCACCGTGGCGGGTGCCGTGAGCGGCTCTCTCTTGGGGGGGTCGAGACGGTAAGGGAGGTGCGCCCGCCTGTTCCCCCCGGCGGTGGGGCCAGGGGCCGCCTCGTTGTGCTGGTCCTCAGCGGCGTGCCGTGGGGGCCTGAGCTTGGCCGAGCGCACGCCCCGTGTGGTCCCCACTACGTGGGGGGCTGCGCGCGGGCGTGGGAGCGATCGTGGGGGCCGGGGCCTGTGAGAGAGGGGGCTGTGTCACGCATCTTGGGCGTGCTCCCCCTCGAGGGCCCGAGGGGCGAGCCCGAGGGCAGCAAGCCTTACCGAGGTCGTGCCCCGGCCCTGGCCGCGAACGCTCCCGTGGGCCGTGTGCTTACCCATACCGCAGACCCCCTCCCCTCCAGGCGACTGGAGGAGGTGTAGGCGGCTCACGGAAGCGCCTCTGCGGGCCCGAAGGAGAGGCGCTGAGTGGGGGATGACGCGCCCTCGGTGAGAAAGCCTTCTCTAGCGATCCGAGAGGGAGCCTTGGGGTACCGAACCCCCCAGCTGCCGCCCCTCCCAAGTGTGCAGTGGCCACCGTGGCGACTGCCAGAGCACGTGGGTAGACCCCCTCGCCTCCGCGGGAGGGGTGCGCCGGTCCCGCGGTGGGGCCGAGCGCCGCTCTTTGCCTACCGTGGCCCGCGCCTCCCCCCTCCGAGTCGGGGGAGGGTCCCGCCGGGCCGAGCCGAGCCGGTGTCCGAGGCGCGGGGTGGCGTGTGTGCGTGCGGGGTCGCCTCCGTTGGCGAGCCCGGAGGGGGGGGCCCCCCGGTCCCGGCTCCCCAGTCCCGCAGCCACGGGGAGCCCTGCCGCGCCTGCCCTTGCCTCGAGCCGCAGCCGGCGGCGGTGTGTGGCCCTAGGTCGGGCCGCCTGGCTCGGGAGCGTTTCCCCAGGACGTGTGAGCCCTTGGGGTCGGCTGAGGTGGTGATGGATGTGTGGAGGCGACGCAGATGGATGCGCGAAGGGGTGGACGGGTTCCTCCGCTGCACGCGGGGGGAACCGTCGCATGCTAGGCCCCGGCGGCGGGGCCGGGTCGTGGGGAGGCCCTCGAGGGTGGCGGGCGCCGGCCGGCGTCCCAGGCGTTGGCGGGACCGCCCCCTGGTGTGGGGCGGTGGGGCCCCGCGCTGGTTTTCCTGGTGGCCCGGCTGTGCCCCGGCCCTTTGTCTCCCCCTGGGTGGCGCCCCCGGCCCTGCTCCGTGGCCCTGGCCGTGCGTGTGAGCCGCCCCCTCCCCGTCGCCGCCGGTCTGCCCTCGCCCCTGCCCCCCACCCCTTCCCCCGCCCGGGATCGAGCCTGGCCCTGCCCCGTGAGGGTGCCGCCCCCGGCCGCCACGGCCGGCGGCGTCCCCTGGTGGAGTGCTTGTCGGTTCCCGACGGGGAAGAAGAGGTGGGCGGTGTGGGGGCGCGCCGGTGCGCGTGCGGGAGAGTGTTGTCGCGGGCCGGCCGCGGCTCTCCGGGGTCGGCGGTGGCGGCCGCGAGCCCCTGCGAGGAGGTCCCACGGGGGCCCGAGGAGGCCAGGCGCCGTCGTGCGTGCTGCGGGACCGCCCCTGTGCTGGAGGGCCTCTGGCGGTGAGACCCCGTGTCGTGCCCCGGCGGCGGACTCGCGTCCGTGTCCTTGGGGTGGCCCCCGGGTCCCCCCCGCGGGGGCGCGCGCGCCCGTCTCCCCCGCCCCCGGAGGCTTCCTGCCGCTGTGTCGTTGCGCGTGCGCGACGCCGCCCAGCCGCGCCTCGCCCACCCTGTCTGCGTCCATCCGTCTGCCTGCTCCCGTCCGTCCGTCCCGCCTGCCGGCCCCCGGGGCCGCGCCCCGGTGCGTCTCGCTCCCCGGGCCCGCTGCGGCGCCGCTCCCGTGGCCCGCCGCCGCCGCCGCCCGTCCGCCGAGGTCGTTGCGGCTGGGGCGAGGGGGGCCGCCGTCCCCCGGCGCTCCCGCCCGAGCGTGGGTCGGGGCCCGGCCAGCGCGTTGCGGACCGGCCGCCGTGTCCGCGCCGCCCCCGGTGTGGTGGGGGGGACCGTCTCGGGCCTCGGCCCGGGTCGCCGCCTCCCCCCTCCTCCCGCGAGGGCGCCACACGAGCGCGCGTCGGGCGGTCTCCGCGCGGGGCTGACCG
>NC_080200.1:32474276-32476776 GCF_030028045.1 Hippopotamus amphibius kiboko | reverse complement strand
GGCTGCGGGCGCCCGGGACGCGGGCCGCCGAGCGACCTGCAGGCTCCATGGCCGCGGGCCGCCGAGCGACCCTCGCGCCGCGGGCTCCCCGAGAGCCGGGCCGCCGAGCGGCCTGCAGGCCGCGGGCTGCCGGCCGCCGAGCGCCCCTCGGGCTGCGGGCGCCCGGGACCCGGGCCGCCGAGCGGCCTGCAGGCTCCGTGGCCGCGGGCCGCCGAGCGACCCTCGGGCCGCGGGCGCCCGAGACCCGGGCCGCCGGCCGCCGAGCGACCCTCGGGCCGCGCGCGCCCGAGACCCGGGCCGCCGGCCGCCGAGCGACCCTCGGGCCGCGCGCGCCCGAGACCATGCCCGCCGGCCGCCGAGCGACCCTCGGGCCGCGCGCGCCCGAGACCATGCCCGCCGGCCGCCGAGCGACCCTCGGGCCGCGCGCGCCCGGGACCCGGGCCGCCGGCCGCCGAGCGACCCTCGGGCCGCGCGCGCCCGGGACCCGGGCCGCCGGCCGCCGAGCGACCCTCGGGCCGCGCGCGCCCGAGACCATGCCCGCCGGCCGCCGAGCGACCCTCGGGCCGCGCGCGCCCGAGACCATGCCCGCCGGCCGCCGAGCGACCCTCGGGCCGCGCGCGCCCGGGACCCGGCCCGCCGGCCGCCGAGCGACCCTCGGGCCGCGGGCGCCCAGAGACCCGGCCCGCCGGCCGCCGAGCGACAGCACGCGCGGACTCGGGCTGCGCAGCCCCGGGCTGCCGGTGGACCCGCGGCCGCCGCTTGACCCGTGTATGCTTGCTGTTCATCTCCTGGAGATTCCTGCACCAAGCTGATTGAATGAGGAACATGGAAGCACTGTATATAGGCTTTGCATTTTTCTCTTCGTTTCCTGTACTTTGCCTTCGTTTCCTTTGCGTGTGCTCTATTTTATTGTACATGTTATATTGCTTGTTATTTTTTTATTCATTTAAGGTAGGACCGCTTTTATGCGTTTCTACACCTCCCCGCCCCCCCCCCCCCCGCCCCGCGTCTCCCTCCTCTGGTGCCCGCCCCAAATGAGGTCGCATCATCTTTCATAGTGTACATCCTGGGCCAGCATAAGCTTTCCAAGAATAAAATGCCCCCCCGCCTTTCCTTCCCAAGGACACCACGAACACCTCCTGTCCTGTGCAGTGCTTTTTCACCCACCGCCAGCAGAGGGCCCTCTCTGACAGACCCAGGAACTCCCCTGCTCCGAGTCATCCAGGAGAGGCTGTTCCGTTCTGTGTGAAACGGGTGGGGTGGGCTGATGAGACATCATTGCTTAGAAGGCCATCGGGTTCACCGGTTCGGTGGCAAGAGAGAACATCCTCATCCTCCTTGAGGTTGACTCGGAAGGTCTTCGGGCCCGCAGGACACCGCCCCCAAATGGGCCTCCGTGGCATAGGGAGATTTTGCCATGCGAGGTGACAACAGGAGGGGAACACGGACCCTCCTTTCCTTCTCCCGTCTGAAAGCAGGAAGAAAATCTCTCACGGGAACAGGGTGGTGGAGGGGGCGGCCGGGAGGTGTAGAGATGAGGACTGACTGCTTTCCTGTCTTAAGAAATCACGAATCATCCAAGTGGGACCGCTCATAACACACAGAGGACAGAAGTGTGGACGAGATGAGGAGAATGTGTAAGGGAACGTCTTCCACAAGAACTCTTTTCCATAGGCCGACTTCAAGACTTTCCAACATCTCTAGGTTTAGGGGTGGACTGAGTGCCATGAAAGAATGGACATTCAGCAGCCTGTCTACATCATCTCCAAAGAAGGGAAAATGCTGAAACGTCCCTAGCTCCACAAGCCTAAGGGTCTCCCTGCTCCGGAGAGTTGGAGCATATGCGTGCTTCCATGCCTACACAGATCTTGCGCTTTAGGGAAACCACAAACTAGGCAGGAGCCTGGACTTCTACAAGGCAGTCCATGTTCACACGGGTCACTGTGGTTGGCTTCCTTACTTTCATTGGATTGGATTGGGGTGGGGTGGGGTGGGGTGGGGTGGGGTGGGGGGCGGGGGGGGCGGTGACAAATGTCCAAGGATGAGGCATCCTAAAGAAGGAACGTGTGTGGTCCAAGCTACCCGAGGTCGCCATCCTCATTGTAGGAAGAGGACCTCTTTGGGGAGTGTGGGGAGGGGGGAGGCAAGGTAGAAGGTATGCAGATAAGGTTTGGGGGAGGGAAAAAAAGACATTTCGGTCCTAAAGCTAGTCATTTCGAAATGGGAAACAAAGGACACAAGGGAAAAGCTAAAACTGGGCACAGGCGATTGGAAAAGGTTTCTGAGGAGAAGAATCTTCGGAAAGGAATGGGAACCGTGGTCAGGACTGCTTAAGATGAGGATGGATTCAAGGACACACATGAGTGTTCGTATCAACAGGAAACCAGTGCAAAACTAGAATTCAGTTTTCTGTCTCTCGGTGAAAAAGGCCAACTTTGGGCTCGGGCTTGGGTGTTTCTTCTATTGCTCTGCTCTCTCCGTCATGAGAGAGAAAGCTTTC
>NC_080200.1:32460734-32474076 GCF_030028045.1 Hippopotamus amphibius kiboko | reverse complement strand
ACTGCTAGGCAGGGCTCCTCACCCCCTCCCCCCACCACCACCACCATTTTTCTTATTTTTTTTCTCTTTCCTCTGGTCTCAGGTTCTGCCCAATCCAGTCCACTGGCCTCCATCCCAGGCCACTGTGGGCTGTGTGTACAGATTTGCAAGATGAAGACAGTTCTCCCCAGAGAACCGGGCAGCCGCCCGGCTGAGATCTAAAAACCGATCTGCTCATGCAGTTCCACTTTTTCTTTTTCTCTTTTAAATGGGCTTCTTTCTGTCAAGGAGAAGATTTCCAAATCAAAAGGAGACCGAAAGATTTCTAGGTTCCACAGCTTCAGGATTCCATGGATCGGGGGTGTCAAAAAGTCTGCGCAGGGCCTTCAGTAAAGGCCGTCTTTCTCAGCGCACACAAGTCAACCCGAGACCAAGGCAACCTGAGGGCAAAACCCCTCGCTTGATTTCATTTCTCCCATTAGGCCCGAACATCAGAGCGCGTGTGACAGAGAGAGAGAGACAGAGAGAGAGACAGAGACAGAGACAGAGACAGAGACAGAGACAGAGACAGAGACAGAGAGACAGAGAGAGAGAGAGAGAGAGAGAGAGAGAGAGAGAGAAACCCCACAAAAGAGAAACAAACGAAAACCCCAGCAAAGGTTCCATACATTGTTCGCCAGGATTGGAAGTGATGACGTCGTTGCGGGGGAGGGGGAGAATTATGCGGAGGGCACTTGCAAACCTCGCGGTTGCAGCCAGCAGGTGCTGACAGATACGTTTTTGAAACCGGCTGGCGGCGCCCTTGAGCTTCCTACGGTTCTGACCATACCCGTTCTCAGGGAGGTGGCTGTGGAGCCCAGGATAGGCCACGCCAAAATGCACCTCCGTGGCACAGTGATCATTTGGCGTGACGGTGACCTCAAGCAGGCGGCCAACACAAGAGGGACCCTCGGGCTCTTCTTTGTGTCTCCCTGAAAGCGAGACATCCATCTCTCTCGCGGGTGAAAGGCGCACTCCCTGCATCTGCACCTGGAGTTAGGAGGACGCTCCGATCCCCAAAGTAGGGAATTCATTGGGGCCGAGAAGCCTAGGGAGACAGACACTGTGACTTCTTTCAGGGACCCCCCCCAAGCCCAAACTCTGTTTAGATTCTTCCTTCCCTCAGGGCGCACCCGAAAGCTAAGTCTCTCGGTCTGATCCCTGTCTCACACATGTACTGTCCCTTGGTCTACACAGTCGAAAAGCTGCCCGCCTCAGCCACTTCTCACGGCTAGAAGGTAAAACAACAACAACAACAACAAACGAACACGTGTTCCCGCTCCCGCTTCCTCTATCCGCCTTGAGTCCATGTTAGGATGAGTCCAGCCACGAGGACTCAAGAGGGGCAGAGGGGGAGATTTCCCCCTCCCCCAAACAGGAAGGGGTCTGGAACTCTCTTCCCAGTGGCCACCCAGCTCAACTCTGGGTGCCTGAACCCTAGTTTGCCTCCTTTCGAGTTTTAAATGCTCTTCCCTGGGTTAGAATCACAAGGAGAGATGCTCACGCATGTATGTCTTCCAAGTTTTACGTGACATGGGGCAGCCCTCCTAAGAAAGCAAAGAAAGACTCAGAGAAGTGGCAACACCTACAATCTCTTCGGTTCTGCTGAGGAGAGGGAGGAAATCTGGGAAAGTAACTATACTATGGCCCGGGCTGGCGGGCGCCGGGGTGGGGGGGGTGTTAAGGGAGCTAAAGGAGGATGAGATTTCTTAGAAACTCATTCTTAGGCACAGAAACATTGGATGGATGCGGGACCCCACCTCTTCTTTTCCCTTGTGTTGGGAAGATCATTTGGCTCCTGCCAGCTGGGGTTTCATGCCCCCACGAATCATCAGGCGAGTGCTCCGGAGAAAAGAGCGAGAGCACAGGTCAGGAGAACATGGAGAAGATGGCTGCCGGATGCCCGGGGCCACACGGATGTCTTCGGGGGCACAGGCACGTCCACGATCTGTGGACCATGTCTACGGCAGATTGGGTGTGTAGGTCATTTTGAACAGGCTCCCATCCACCTGCCCTCATTGGGGTCCTGTCTCCAGCTCCCCTGAGCGGTGCCGTCACGGCAGGTGAAGACAGGGCTCCTCCAGGGGCGGGCCCGTGCCAGAGAAAGGGAGACGGCAGTGAAGTCCTCGAGCTTCGGGTACTTCTACCAGAGTGACTCTCCTTCATCAAGTCCCCGGCAGGTGGAGGGACACGTCTTTCTGACACGGTGGGGCCAGGGGAGGCTTAGAAAAAGGCTTCTGACAACCGCACCATCAAGTATGAGCTCTCCGTTTCCTTGACGGAAGAGTCCCCCACTCTCCCAAGTGGTAGAGCTAGGAACGGGCCCCTCGGGTCCCATCTTACACGTGAGAATGACATGCTGACTTTACCCCTCTTCAAGGCGGAGTTTGTAAAAGGTCAGCCCTGGAGGAAGGACCCAGCTTGTCAGTCCTCTCATGCTATCATCCAAGCCGAGGAGAGCCGTGCCAGGCCTCCACGGAAGGAATACGGCGGTCGGCTGCCTTTGGAGAAGATGGCTCTGTGAGCAGCAGCGTGGAAACCAACCGAGAAGCAGGGCCACTCTAGAGGCCAGCAGGGTCCTTAGGGGCCCAGCCAGGCCAGGCCAGGCCAGGATGGAGAGAGGGGATGGAGCCGGACCTTTGAGGCCCTAGCCTCCACAGCACCTGGGATTCTGCTGGGATTCTTGAGAAACTCGCTCCACATTCTAGAAGGGCCTGCGTGTCACAAAGATACGAAGCCATACTTTCCTTAAAGAGCACCTGCCCTCAGGAAGTGGCACTCAGCACGCTCGCTGGTGATGGGCCAGACACACCCATAGACACTCAGGTTCCAGGGAAAAGCTTTGCTCAGCTCTTTCTCCCCTTGCGTCCTCAAAACACAAAGCCATCGCTTCCGGATACCAGGGAAGCTCTCAGGTAGGTTTGTGCTGGGGCGGGCGCCAACTAGAACTGTGAAGAGGGGAGATCGGAGCCGCAGAAGCTCTGGGGCCCCGAGGAAAGACGCCGCCGCCGATCCACCTCTCGCACCTTCCTCTCAGCGGGAGGGCCAGGGACTCTCCCCCCGCACAGGATCCTGGCCACACACGAGGGAGGGCCCACACCCACTGTCCTGCTCCTCTTTGCCTGGGGTGGGTTCAGAGACACTGGACTCGGCTCATCCCTCTCCACAGCGGCGCGTCCCTCTCCACAGCCATGCACGGCAGGCAGCAGAGCAGAAGAACAAGAGCTGGCATCGTCCACCGTTCCCAGAGCTGCTCCATTCCCGTCCACGCGCATCCGGATGGGGCGCACAGACAGGGCGCCCGTCCTGAGGTCACCGTGTCGCTCCAGGTGCGGACTCCCGAGATGGTGACATCTCGGTCGAGGAGACCGTCCCCTGTGAGACCACAGGCTTGGCAGTATTGCCGAGAGCATGCTTCGTGGGCCATCTGCAATTCCATGTCACCGGAAACATACCGTGTCAAACTTGTGCTCGGCCTCCAAGTCAAAGGGCTGCCTGAGGACTTTGACCGACAATTCCAGTTGCTCCTGGCCTAAGAGACACAACTTCTCCCAAGAAAACAAACCGTAACACAATGTAAAGTCTGACCTACCTCCAGACGCGTGTTTGACGTGGCACGGCCATGTCCGGAGGCTCATGTGACTTCCATGCGGGGGCAGCCTGGGAACCGCCTTTCTGAGTCTCCCCCTCCCCGTGCGACCCCAGGGTAGGGCTGGTGCGAAGAGAACGCTGGATGGGATGTAGGCATTGGAAGTGAAGCCACAGCCAAGGCTCTCTGCAGGCTGTCGCCATCCCACACGGTGACAGGTGGGCACAGAGGTGCAGGGTGGAAGGCTGTCCATCCACACATACACACACACACACACACACACCCACCCACCCCCGCCGCCCTGCGTCTGGCTAGTGTTCCCAGCTGGTGCCCCCTGGACGACAGTGGCCCAGGCCACTCCTGGCTGCCTGGCCGCAGATCCACCGAGGGACAGCTGTGCCTTCCCCCGAGTCTCTCCATGTCTCCCCTGTGGCCCCGCACATCGGTGGCTACCTTTCCCTGTGGGCGCTGACAGCTCCATCGGCACTGCCACCTCCGCCACTGCCACCGGGCACTCAGAGGACTGAGAGCCACAGCCTTCCCTCCCCTCCCCTCCTCCGCAGCCCAGCCCAGCCCTGCCCTGCCCAGCTGCTCCCAGGCCTCTGGAAGGTCCAGTTCCTAGAACGAGGTCTTCATTCCTGTGACTCCCACGGTGTCTCTGCTTCCATGACACAGACCGGCTATGTTGTCCCGACAGTAGGACACACACAGAAACCCTGTGTGAAAATCATGAGGCTGACAGCATCATTCGTCATCTGAGACAGAAAATCAATACAGATATCGTATTAAATACACATAATTATACGTAGGGGTGTGTGTGTGTGTGTGTGTGTGTGTGTGTGTGTGTGTCTGTCTGTCTGTCTGTCTGTCTGTCTGTATCTCACTGCAGTATTCACACAAGCATTGCCAGCCAAGCAGAACCTCAGGTCTCTGTGATATTGTCCCTGGGATGTTCTGCCGACTGTCACGCAGAGACCGTCGTTGTACGGAGACACAGGTAAAGACGTGTGTTTGTCAAGACAGGAGAACACAGAAAACACATCCTGTTTCACAGGGATGAACTAGTGTCATGATGCCAACCTGGGGACACGGGCGCCCGTTCATGCTCCTGGCCAGGCCCTGCAAGCATTAGGGGACCATCGCTTCTGTCCTTGTATGGGCCGCTCACTGCACCGAGTTCTTAGTCACCTCACGTAGCCCTCACCGCAAATCCACACCTTGAACGTGGTCCTCCTTCCTCATCGCCACCGCCACCACGTTCCTCCTGGTCTCTTTAAACGCGCACGCGTCCCTGGTGGGTGGGGTAAGGAGCCAGCTCCCCCCACCCCACCCCACTCCGGTGCCTGCCTGCCTGCCTGCCTGCCTGCCTGCCTGCCTGCCTGCGTGCGTGCGTAGAGTAGAAGCAGGGAATGTTCTGTCGTTCCCCCTTCCCAACCCGCGAACGAAGGAAACCTTCGTGTATCTTTCTATACTTTATGTGCTGTCGCCTACATGTGTTCCCCCATTTTTCTTTATCCACAAGAGCTCCCTGCAGTCCCCACTCTCTGTATGAACGGCATTCACACACGTCCAAAGTGAATTTATTTCAGCTTCTATCGGGTGGCATATCCAGATAGATCCTTTAGGTCAGGAAGCACAGAAACACAGCCAAGTCGAGTGAGTGCTGAACCAGAGTCATTTAGGAATCCTATGAGGTGACCAGTGTGGAAGGACCATGTGTTCCAAGGCACTTCTTTTGATGTCTTAGGTTTACCTAGCCAGCAATGCAGATCCCATGAAAGTGGGCAGAGATCTTTTCTCCATAGGCTCTCCTGTTACGGAACGCAAGTGTGTTCCCGTGCCCACGGACGACACACAGTGAGGCCAAGCAAGGGGACACGTCAGAGTTTGGGGCAGGGGAAGGTTTCTAGCATGGCCGAGCAAGGGGAGGGTGGGAATCTTTCTTTTCCAGAAAAGTTAGAACTTCTCTCAAGTTGCATGGGCCCAGAAAATGCTTTCTCCTCTTCGATCATCAGTCAAGGAAAGGTAGCACCTGGTTTTTCACGAGGAGATTTTCTTCCTAATTCCAGTTATCTTATAAAATAAAGAAGAAAAATTATGTTAATGTTTCACATAAGCGTCCAGGACTATTTCACTTCCATGATTTGAAGAAATGTTATTTTCTCTCCAACTGACACTGTCCTTGAAGGACCAAGCTAAACTTCTAAGGAGCCAAATTCCAAATAATTTTGAGACTAGGAAATACAAAGTGTAGTGTCATAGATTGATTGATGGATCCATTGATTTCATCAGACAGCAGTCATCACTTCTAAGATTATTCGAACACCACTAACGTTTGGGTAACAAAGTTGAGATGTCTGCGCTCGAGCACGTGCGCGCGCGCGCGCGCGTGTGTGTGTGTGTGTGTGTGTGTGTGTGTGTGTGTGACTCATAAGGGGATGTTTTCCATAGCTGTGCACTATGGCACTGCAGGATCTCTGGTTGCTGAGTACCCAGAGGTGGAAGCCCCGATACAGAGCTTGGACTGTGAAGTTATGCATGGGTTCTCAATGGTGTGTGTGGGGTCGGCCCCCCTAATCCCCCATGTTGGTTGTTCAACGGTCAACTCTAATATATAGATCAGAGAGGATATCATCCATGTGCTTCATATGAATAACTTTCCCAAATAATCTTTATCTTTTTCAAAGGAAGACATCCTGTAATCCATTTCATAAGATGCTATTGGGAACCTACTCCCCCAGCATGTGAATTATCCCTACAGAGCACAAGATCCCTGAGAAGGAGGAGCCCTGGACGCTGAGACACCAGGAAAGTAGGCTTTTAGATGATATTTTCTGCTTCTCATGAGATGACGGTGTCTACTGATCCTATTCAAGTGTGTAAAATGAGAGCCCCCTGGCAAGGATCAGCAGAAGGTCTTTGCTGCTGGGCCCTGGGCTCTTCCTTTCAGAGTGGGGGAGGCCAAGAGCCTCAAGAAGGAAGGAAGGAAGGAAGGAAGGAAGGAAGGAAGGAAGGAAGGAAGGAAGGTAGGTGGGAGGGAGGGAGGGAGGGAGGGAGGGAGGGGAGGGTTTGCCCGGTGCCATCAGGCCCGTGTGTCACCCTAAAGAGAAGGGCAGCCATCGCCACTGCTGGAATCATGTCCCCATTTCCTGGGCAGGACATTCAAGAAGGCCTCCTCCTGTGTGTTTCGTGCATCACCTCGACGGTGCCCCAGGAATAGTCACCGGAGGGAACTGTGCAGCTGAGCCAACCTGCCTGGGAACACGGCCTCCTTCCTTTAAGAAGTGGAAAACTCGCCCAGTGCTCTCTCTGTTGTTGTTTTTCCGGTCCTTATCCTTGTCCTTGTCGTCGTCGTCGTGGTCGTCGTCATCGTTACTGTTGTTAACAAGTGAATGAGAGTGAGTCAGAAAGAGAAAAACAAATATTGTATATTCACACATATATGTGGACTGCAGAAAAATGGTACACATCAACTGGTGTGCAAGGCAGAAAGAGAGACACAGATGTAGAGCACAAACATATGGACACCAAGTGGGGAAAGCGGGGAGGGTTGGGGGGGAATGAATTGGAAGATTGGGGTACCAAATTGTACACTCTAAATATATACAGTTTATTGTAAAACATGAAAAGAAAAAAGTTAAGAAAAAGTGAATGATGCCTCCGTCTAGAGGAATACTTGGCAGTTATTATGTTCAGGACCATTTCTTTTTCTGCCATTGATGGAAAACTCCTTGGATCCCGTTAGCATTTATGGATTCAAGGAGTGCAGTTCTTCATAGGTTCTGTCACGTCGTTAGGAGGGGAATCCTCATCAAGTTGCTTCAACCAGGACTATGTGTCCTTCAGATGCGGAGATGGAAATGAATGGTGCTCTGCGGGGCGGTGGGGGGGCGGGGGCGCGATGATAGGCACCCAGGACTCCTTCCCCCAGGCCTCCTTTTGTTCCCTCACTGCTTCCTGGAGAAGGGACACCCCCCCCCCCCACGCACACACCGTCTAGGTGTGCTATTTGCTGTCCATAATTTCCCGTGCCCTTTGGGCATGGCTGATAGAGACGGACATGAAGCAGCAGGACGGCAAGCTGGCACCTGGGCCTAGGGAAGTTTCACAAGTGAAATATCAGAACTGGAGCTGGGACAGACATGCCTCCCCTTCCCGGGGCCGGGGGGGGGGGCGGTGCGGAAGCTGGGCTGGGGGAGCTGGAGACGAGGGGCACAGAGAGAGGCAGGGAAGGGAGGCCCACGTGGGCCTGGGAGAGACGGGGATGGGGAGGGCGGGGCGGTGGGGGGCAGGGGGCCACTGCTGACCGGCCTGGGTTCGGGTTCCCTGTCCCCCGTCCTGCTGAGAACGTGCCTTTGCTTCCTGCCCTCAGGTGTGCGAGAGGAGCACGTTTCTTTTCAATAAAGACCAATACATCATGTCACACTATGTTTGGTTTTGCTTGTTCATGTTCCAGACGAGGCCAACGAACTCTCCCAGGGGAGGTGTGGGTACAAAGGATCTGACAGGATGGGAGGGTGCGGGTCTGCGCATGGGCCAAGAAATCCAGAAAATCTGTCGTAGCTGAGACTCAGGCCTTTTTCAGAAATAGGCCAAGAGAGTTCAGCTTTGACCATTCCCTGCCAAGCAGTCATCACAGGTGCTTCCTGGAAGGGATTGAGTTGCAGAAACCAGCGTGGCCCGCAGCCCTCAGGCCTCAGCCCGGCAGGCAGGCAGGCAGGCAGCGGCTATTGTCTGTTGGTCCCGCCCCGCCCCCGCCCCCGCCCCCGCCCCCGCCCGCTTCTCCACCGCTCGCTCCTTCCAAGTCGCCAGGGCTGATAGTTGCCGGGAGAGGGGGAGGGGAAGTCGGACGCTTCATTCCGCAGGGCCTTGTTCAATCGCTTCATTCAAATGCAGAATGCTCTCCGGTCAGATCGGGAGCCTTTGACTTTGCCTCGAGCTCCCCTTTATCGAACGGCTTTTTTTTTTCCTTCCCCAATTTCCCCACCCTTAGGCTGCCCCCTCCAAACTGCAGGGAGGGAGGGAGGGAGGGAGGGAGGGAGGGAGGGAGGGATGGGTGAAGGTTGTGTGAGAACTTCTCCTTGTCTCAGGCAAATAGGAGTCCCCTCTTTTTCCTAACCCAGGAAACCCCACTAAACCATTTGAGAATCACGGACATGCGTGGAAGCAAACGTCTTAACTTGAGATCGTGCTCTGCTGTGGGAGGACAGAAAGGAGGGCCAGAATGTCCGGTCTTGTGCTGTCCAGTTCTTAAGCGACTTGAATTCAAGGAGACACATTTTGGGGCGGCCTACTCTGAACATATTGAAAGCTGACCTGGTGACTGTGTGTGTGTGTGTGTGTGTGTGTGTGTGTGTGTGTGTGTGTGAGAGAGGGAGAGGGAGATGGAGGGAGGGAGGGAGGCGGGGAGGGAGGGAAAGGGAGAAAATAGGTTAGTAGAGGCCTCCATTTCATGGAAACTGTTTCTGAGTTCTGAGAACAGGTCGGTTCTGTGAAACAGTTATCATATCTCCTCTCAGGAGGCAGTGATGTTGATGGGCTCCCAAAAACTAGGCCTGTGGTGCAAGCAATCAGGTTATTTCCTAAGAGGCACTTGTATGGAAACCAAAGGAAGACAAAGGTCCATCACTGGAGCCGATTATAAACCAGTGGGGGGGGGGGGGAGCGTGTGGGGGGCGGTGTCAGTGAAGAAGATTTGTAGATGTTAGGGTGGAAGCAACTTTAGCAGTTTGAAATGGCTGTGATGATGTCGGGTGTTTGGTTCGACTTTCAGAGTGGCTCTCACAGAAACAGGCACCAGGATGGTTTCCACAGGAGCTGTGGTGGCCATGTCTCTAAAGTTTTCACCAAGTCCTCCAGCTTCGGTCTGTAGGGCTTCAGGCAAAGGGCCGTTTTCGTTGTCAGTGATGCCAAGTCAAAAGGGTGGGCGAAAGTGGGAAACATTCATGGAGAGAGTTGTAGCCAGATATTGGGGGCAACTTGAAAGACTTCAGGATCCAGTCCGGTTTTCAGGTGAAAAGCAACACCCTAAGGAAAATGAATAGCACCAGAATCTCATATCCACAAGTGTGTATTCCCGTTTTATGGAAACGTAACGTGGGCCTCTAAGGAACGCGTGCAAGTGACTCTCTTGCCAAAGAAATAAGGAGCCTCATGGAGAGTTTCTGAATTCTGGACGGAGCAGGTAGGAGAAAAAGAGAAGTGATTCCATTTTGCTGACAAGGGTACAAGTCACCAAATGGATGTCCAACTTTTAAAATAAATTGGGTTTTGTTTGTTTTCATTTTCCCTTGTAGCTGGAAAAGAAAAGATTTCACAATCCGTCCTGTTCTCTCTCTCTCTCTCTCACTCAGGTTAGGAGATTCTTTTCTGTTTGAAATAATGGAAGCATTTATAATGTCGTGCAGTTTCAGGTGTACAGCACAGTGATTTAGATAGAAAGATAGGTAGATAGATAGATAGATATAGATTCTGTTTCAGATTTTTTTTCTCTTATAGGTTATTACAAAGTATTGAGTATAGTTTCCTGTGCCAAGTCGTAAGAGCTTGTTGATTATCCACTTTACGTATAGGAATGTGTATATGTTCATCCCAAGCTCCTAAGGTATCCGCACCCTGGCCCCCCCCCCCGCCCCCAGCGGCTTCCCCAATCAGTCCTATTGTAGACAAGTAGTCATACACACACTATCATCCTAGTCCTCAGTTCATTCAGCCCCACGTAGGTCACTCGTTCTTCTCGGAGTCCAGTTTTCCCATCGGCCCTGTCAATCTTGCCTGATGATTGAGCGTGACTGGAAAAGTGATGGTCCCAAGAAGTTTGCAAGAGCTTTTGTGAAGGCTCATAGGACTTGCCCAGCGAAGTGGGTGCCTTGATCACTGCAGGCTGTGGAAGGTATACCCAAAGTGGCAAACACAATTTTTTTTTAACCGTCTCTATGCCATGGTGAGGACAGAAGGCTTGCAGCAAGGGAAGGCTTCAACCCACATGGAAACCATACTCACCGTCACAGGAACGTTTGGATGACCCTTACTACGTGCCAGTGGAGTGAAGTCCAGTGGCCGGGGCTCAGGGGTTCCTGAGAGAGGAGGTCTGACGCCTCTGGGGACAAAGAGAATTGTTTTCCCCCAGGGTGACAAGCATGACAGGTCAGCCATTGCAGGTAACCTGTAGAAATCTTCCCACCAGCATCTATTTACAATTGGAGCCATTCGAAATGCACCAAGGTGGGTGGCGGAATGCGGGGGGCGGCGGGGACCTGGGGGGGGGGGTGAGGTTCCCCAGGAAGCCTGAGACATGGAGACCCAGTGGCCGGCCGGGCTGCTGCCCCTCTCTGGGGTCTGCTGTCCCTCTCTGGGGTCTGCTGTAGCCCCGACCCTCTGTTGAATGGACAGAATGGAATTGATCCACGTGTGGCCCCCCCCCACCCCCCATCATCTTTCAAGAGGCTGTTGTTGCCGCCTCGGCATGAAACTCGGGTGGAATATCTCCTTGATACTGGGCTCAGTCCCTGTCGTGTGAGCCTCCATTTGGACGACCGAAAACCCTGTATGCCAGGGCAGAGAAGAAGGATCCCATCATTTCCAGAGCAGTTGGAACACACCCGTGTATAGACACAAGCCAAAGAAGGCTTCACGTTCCTTCCTCTTCGACAATGCTTCCCATGTCAGGAAACCTCTCCAGGAAGCCTACTCCGTTTCATGGCTCTGCTTTTGAAGGAGAGAGAACACATTCTTGAGCTAGGCCCTCTCCTCTTGGATCCTCTCTCAACATGCATTCTAAGTGCAAAAGACTTCATGTGTCATTCGGTTTGGGGGCAAATGTGTCCAAAATACCCCAACGAGTGTAAAACAGTTAGATAGGTCACTGGGGAACAGTGCCTCCTTAGCCACGTCACCCACATCCCAGGGAAAGACTTGCTAGGCAAAGAGAGACGCCTCTTTCCTTGTGAGCCAACCCTGGCTCTTTGAATATCAAGAGGACTAAGTCCACGTGAGTCCCCCAAGACCTGATAAAGGTAACCTAGAAAAGAAGTGATGATTTTTAGAAGACATAAGCCTGCCTGCCTGCCTGCCTGCCTGCCTTCCTTCCTTCCTTCCTTCCTTCCTTCCTTCCTTCCGGAAAAAGGAAGGAAAGCTTTCTCTCTCATGACGGAGAGAGCAGAGCAATAGAAGAAACACCCAAGCCCGAGCCCAAAGTTGGCCTTTTTCACCGAGAGACAGAAAACTGAATTCTAGTTTTGCACTGGTTTCCTGTTGATACGAACACTCATGTGTGTCCTTGAATCCATCCTCATCTTAAGCAGTCCTGACCACGGTTCCCATTCCTTTCCGAAGATTCTTCTCCTCAGAAACCTTTTCCAATCGCCTGTGCCCAGTTTTAGCTTTTCCCTTGTGTCCTTTGTTTCCCATTTCGAAATGACTAGCTTTAGGACCGAAATGTCTTTTTTTCCCTCCCCCAAACCTTATCTGCATACCTTCTACCTTGCCTCCCCCCTCCCCACACTCCCCAAAGAGGTCCTCTTCCTACAATGAGGATGGCGACCTCGGGTAGCTTGGACCACACACGTTCCTTCTTTAGGATGCCTCATCCTTGGACATTTGTCACCGCCCCCCCCCGCCCCCCACCCCACCCCACCCCACCCCACCCCACCCCAATCCAATCCAATGAAAGTAAGGAAGCCAACCACAGTGACCCGTGTGAACATGGACTGCCTTGTAGAAGTCCAGGCTCCTGCCTAGTTTGTGGTTTCCCTAAAGCGCAAGATCTGTGTAGGCATGGAAGCACGCATATGCTCCAACTCTCCGGAGCAGGGAGACCCTTAGGCTTGTGGAGCTAGGGACGTTTCAGCATTTTCCCTTCTTTGGAGATGATGTAGACAGGCTGCTGAATGTCCATTCTTTCATGGCACTCAGTCCACCCCTAAACCTAGAGATGTTGGAAAGTCTTGAAGTCGGCCTATGGAAAAGAGTTCTTGTGGAAGACGTTCCCTTACACATTCTCCTCATCTCGTCCACACTTCTGTCCTCTGTGTGTTATGAGCGGTCCCACTTGGATGATTCGTGATTTCTTAAGACAGGAAAGCAGTCAGTCCTCATCTCTACACCTCCCGGCCGCCCCCTCCACCACCCTGTTCCCGTGAGAGATTTTCTTCCTGCTTTCAGACGGGAGAAGGAAAGGAGGGTCCGTGTTCCCCTCCTGTTGTCACCTCGCATGGCAAAATCTCCCTATGCCACGGAGGCCCATTTGGGGGCGGTGTCCTGCGGGCCCGAAGACCTTCCGAGTCAACCTCAAGGAGGATGAGGATGTTCTCTCTTGCCACCGAACCGGTGAACCCGATGGCCTTCTAAGCAATGATGTCTCATCAGCCCACCCCACCCGTTTCACACAGAACGGAACAGCCTCTCCTGGATGACTCGGAGCAGGGGAGTTCCTGGGTCTGTCAGAGAGGGCCCTCTGCTGGCGGTGGGTGAAAAAGCACTGCACAGGACAGGAGGTGTTCGTGGTGTCCTTGGGAAGGAAAGGCGGGGGGGCATTTTATTCTTGGAAAGCTTATGCTGGCCCAGGATGTACACTATGAAAGATGATGCGACCTCATTTGGGGCGGGCACCAGAGGAGGGAGACGCGGGGCGGGGGGGGGGGGGGCGGGGAGGTGTAGAAACGCATAAAAGCGGTCCTACCTTAAATGAATAAAAAAATAACAAGCAATATAACATGTACAATAAAATAGAGCACA
>NC_080200.1:32408234-32448234 GCF_030028045.1 Hippopotamus amphibius kiboko | reverse complement strand
GCGGCGCGGACACGGCGGCCGGTCCGCAACGCGCTGGCCGGGCCCCGACCCACGCTCGGGCGGGAGCGCCGGGGGACGGCGGCCCCCCTCGCCCCAGCCGCAACGACCTCGGCGGACGGGCGGCGGCGGGCCACGGGAGCGGCGCCGCAGCGGGCCCGGGGAGCGAGACGCACCGGGGCGCGGCCCCGGGGGCCGGCAGGCGGGACGGACGGACGGGAGCAGGCAGACGGATGGACGCAGACAGGGTGGGCGAGGCGCGGCTGGGCGGCGTCGCGCACGCGCAACGACACAGCGGCAGGAAGCCTCCGGGGGCGGGGGAGACGGGCGCGCGCGCCCCCGCGGGGGGGACCCGGGGGCCACCCCAAGGACACGGACGCGAGTCCGCCGCCGGGGCATGACACGGGGTCTCACCGCCAGAGGCCCTCCAGCACAGGGGCGGTCCCGCAGCACGCACGACGGCGCCTGGCCTCCTCGGGCCCCCGTGGGACCTCCTCGCAGGGGCTCGCGGCCGCCACCGCCGACCCCGGAGAGCCGCGGCCGGCCCGCGACAACACTCTCCCGCACGCGCACCGGCGCGCCCCCACACCGCCCACCTCTTCTTCCCCGTCGGGAACCGACAAGCACTCCACCAGGGGACGCCGCCGGCCGTGGCGGCCGGGGGTGGCACCCTCACGGGGCAGGGCCAGGCTCGATCCCGGGCGGGGGAAGGGGTGGGGGGCAGGGGCGAGGGCAGACCGGCGGCGACGGGGAGGGGGCGGCTCACACGCACGGCCAGGGCCACGGAGCAGGGCCGGGGGCGCCACCCAGGGGGAGACAAAGGGCCGGGGCACAGCCGGGCCACCAGGAAAACCAGCGCGGGGCCCCACCGCCCCACACCAGGGGGCGGTCCCGCCAACGCCTGGGACGCCGGCCGGCGCCCGCCACCCTCGAGGGCCTCCCCACGACCCGGCCCCGCCGCCGGGGCCTAGCATGCGACGGTTCCCCCCGCGTGCAGCGGAGGAGCCCGTCCACCCCTTCGCGCATCCATCTGCGTCGCCTCCACACATCCATCACCACCTCAGCCGACCCCAAGGGCTCACACGTCCTGGGGAAACGCTCCCGAGCCAGGCGGCCCGACCTAGGGCCACACACCGCCGCCGGCTGCGGCTCGAGGCAAGGGCAGGCGCGGCAGGGCTCCCCGTGGCTGCGGGACTGGGGAGCCGGGACCGGGGGGCCCCCCCCTCCGGGCTCGCCAACGGAGGCGACCCCGCACGCACACACGCCACCCCGCGCCTCGGACACCGGCTCGGCTCGGCCCGGCGGGACCCTCCCCCGACTCGGAGGGGGGAGGCGCGGGCCACGGTAGGCAAAGAGCGGCGCTCGGCCCCACCGCGGGACCGGCGCACCCCTCCCGCGGAGGCGAGGGGGTCTACCCACGTGCTCTGGCAGTCGCCACGGTGGCCACTGCACACTTGGGAGGGGCGGCAGCTGGGGGGTTCGGTACCCCAAGGCTCCCTCTCGGATCGCTAGAGAAGGCTTTCTCACCGAGGGCGCGTCATCCCCCACTCAGCGCCTCTCCTTCGGGCCCGCAGAGGCGCTTCCGTGAGCCGCCTACACCTCCTCCAGTCGCCTGGAGGGGAGGGGGTCTGCGGTATGGGTAAGCACACGGCCCACGGGAGCGTTCGCGGCCAGGGCCGGGGCACGACCTCGGTAAGGCTTGCTGCCCTCGGGCTCGCCCCTCGGGCCCTCGAGGGGGAGCACGCCCAAGATGCGTGACACAGCCCCCTCTCTCACAGGCCCCGGCCCCCACGATCGCTCCCACGCCCGCGCGCAGCCCCCCACGTAGTGGGGACCACACGGGGCGTGCGCTCGGCCAAGCTCAAGCCCCCACGGCACGCCGCTGAGGACCAGCACAACGAGGCGGCCCCTGGCCCCACCGCCGGGGGGAACAGGCGGGCGCACCTCCCTTACCGTCTCGACCCCCCCAAGAGAGAGCCGCTCACGGCACCCGCCACGGTGGCGGAGACCCGAGGAACACGCTGGGAAAGGGGAACAACACCACCGCTCGGCCTCGGGCACCTGAGGGACGACCTGGAGCGCTCCAGGAGCACCACGGAGGGCCAGGCGTGGCACGCTCGCACACCGACGGGGGGCGCGCAGCGTGGTGGCGGGGCGGCCCTCCCCACCGCGGGGAGGGCCGCTCGCGAGGCGTACGCCAAAGAGGCACAGCGAGAGCGTCTGCTGCGTCCGAGGACCCCGGTCCCCGCCCACGCTGGGAGGCGGGGGCGGGAGACCGCGGGTTCGGGGCCGGAGGCCGCACCCCTGCCTTCCGCACACCCCGGCAGGCGGGGCGGAAGAGAGGCGAGGAGCCCGCGGACAGAATGAGAAGAGCGGTCCCGTCCCCCAGGAACGTCCATCCCTCGTCTGGCACGGCTTAGGCCCAGCCCAGCGGAGCGTGGCACCACCACATCAATCGGTTGACCCACCCAGCCTAAAGCCACGGCGGGGGAGGCCCGCAGGGGAGGCACGGCGAAGACCCGTCACACGGAGGCCCGCTTCCGCCTCGCCGGCGCCCCTTCGTCTCGGGCAAAGAGCAGCCAGCCACCCCAGAACGAGAATGCCTGACACGGGGCACAGAGCCTGTGGGGTGGGGTCGTGCCGGCCACTCACCACCGGGTGCCTGCAGCGGGGGCAGCGCACAGGGTCGAGCACCCGACGCCACCTGGCCCCGCCGCCCTCGGGCTCAGCCAGAGGCCGGAGGCGGCACCGCGGGTCGGGGCAGCCGGACGCGCACGCAAGAGCCGGCGCGCAGGCCCAAGCGGGCAGCTCAAGCGGCAAGGACCGAGCCGGGCGTCAGACAGCCGCCCCCAGCCCGGAGTCCTGCCCGCGTCCGGAGCCCCAGCGTCTATCGGCGACAGACGCAGAAGAACACCGTGTCAGCACCTATCTGGTGGCAAAAAGGCCCCATTTCCGGCGGAAGAAATCATCGCGCCCGACAGCGGGGCCCACCCACGAGGTTCACGGGGGCCCCCGGAACCTCGGTCCGGCCACCTGCCCCCAACACTTCCCCATCCACACTTGCCCCGGAGCGCCCGGGGCCACCTGGTCGACCCGGGGATGGAGGGGTGGCAGAGTGGGCCGGGGACACGGGGGAGAGGGAGCGGGCTGGGGACGCCCTCCCCGGTCCCCCCACGCGGGCAGGCACCGGTCCATCCGAGTCTCCGGGCCAGGACTTGGTTCCAAGAAAGAAACACAGCACCCCTCCGAGCCGCCTCCGATGAGCGGGCCCCATGAGGGACCACGCCCGGGCCCGGGAGCCCCTCCCCGGGCCACCCAGTATGGCTCGCGCCAGTCCCCACCTCCCGGCCCGGACTCGGGGTGGAGAGCGGAGGGGGGAGACAAAGTCGCGTCCGACGACCGGGACCCACGCGGGCACGCTGACAGGCCGGGTGCACCCTCGCCGGCCACCTGCGCGAGCAGGGGCCGGTCCGTCCACGTCTCCGGACCCATCGGGACTTGAACCCATTTCTCCAGGGAGACGCCCGGAGCCCACGGGGCAACGCACCCAGGCCCGGGCCAGCCTCTCCGGGTCACCGCTGGCGGCCCAGGCCGGTCCTCACCTCTGGAGTCCGGCTCGGAAAACCATCGGCCCGAAAGCATCTGACGACCGGGACGCACGCGCGTCCACCACCGAGCCCGTGGCGGCCTCCACCGGCCTCAACGCTCGGCCCGAGCCGGTCCCCACCTCCGGAGCGGGACGCGGGGGGCACCGGGAAAGGGAGGTGGGGGGGGTCGGGGAACGAACGCTCCCAAGGGCGGCCCAGGAGAAGGCCGGGCCACCAAGTCCCAGGCGCTCCGGGCGCGGCAGACCCTCTCCTCTCCCACCGCGGCGGCACGACCCGACATGGGTTCCCGCGGCCGGAGGGGCACGGGCGCATGCTGGTCGACCCGGCCAGGCGGCCCCTCAGCCCCGGCTCGGGAGCGCGGCGGCAGTCACAGCCCCATAGATCTGCAGGCCCAATCTCAGGCGACAGCAGGAGGCGCCTACGCCTCGGCGCCACCGGGGCTGCCAGCACCAGCGTCGCCCGCCTCCCGGAACTCTGCTTCGGGCCCGGCGGCTGAGTCACAGCCCTCGACAAGGTCGCCGGAGCTCCGGAGGGAAGGGACAATATAAAAGCGGCCGCCAGGTGGCGCCCGACAACCGGCTCGAACGTCCCCGGGCCGGATCCCGGTCGCCGGCCGGCCACCGAGGACGCCGGAGCGCCGGGCCGCCCAAACGCCCGAGCTCCTCCCGGAGCGGGGCGGGCGTCCCGCGCGGCCCCGAGGGGTCCGCCTCGGAGCTAGCTCCCGGCCCGACACGACACGACACGACACGACACGGCGCGTCCCGATCCCCGGCAGCACACGGGGGCGGGGGTAGCTGGCAAGATGCCGCCGGGAGGCTGCCTGGAAGGGGACGCGATTCCAGGCCATGGGGGGGGGGGGCGCGGGGAATTCCACGGAGACGCCCACAGTGCCACAAGCGAGATCCCCAGCTCCCCGGAGGGTGAGAGGGAGGGAGGGAGGGAGGGAAGGCGGGGACCAGCGAAACGAAACCAGGCAAGCGCTCAGAGAACGACGCAGGAACTCATCCCTTCTGGCACGGGGAAGGGCTTTGGAAAGCTGATACGCAGAGCCCGGAAGCTAGAAACGAAAGTAAACATACACTCTGGCCCCACACAAATGGAAACAAACATCTATTTCCGCACAGACCGCGACAAAGTCCAAAGAGAACACATGGGTGCGTGGGTGGGGAACATGCCCTTGAGGTCAGAACGTGGATTTCAAAATGGACTGACCACAGTCACCGGCGGGCGGGGGCAGGGGGGCGGGGAGCAGCGAGTCAACAGCCATCCACTAAAGAAACCGCGTTCCAGGACATCTACACAATGCAACGTGGTGAGTGTGCGTGCGTGCGTGCGTGCGTGCGTGCGTGTGTGTGTGCGCGCGCGCGCGCGCGCGCGTGCGTGTGAGAGAGAGATTTACAGTAAAGGTTCACAGTGACCTGTCGTCCCACCAAAATCAAACCAAGCCAAACTACCAAAAAGTCAAAGTCAAGCTCTGGGACTGCTGTGGCCCTTCAAGGAGTACGTAAAGGCACACACACATGTACGTGTATGCACACGTGTACACGTACAGACACACACACGTGTACACGTACACACACACACGCATCTGAAAACCTCAAGCATGTCCCATAAGAGGTTCCTGTCCAAAACAGGGCAAGGCCTCATGCAACGCAGCCCCCCCAGAACAAGCAACCCGATGGGGAAAGTGGGCAGGAGGCCTGAACAGAGCAGACCAAGACCAGGCATTTTCATCCACAAGGAAACAAAGCCAGAAAAAACCAACAGAAAACAACGCCCACAAAGGAAACAAAGCAACAAGGACGACGACCCCCACCACTCCAACAGCAACCGCAACACAGTTTTCCACTGTCAACAAAGCAACCAACAGTACCTTTCTTGGGGGGTGGGGGCGGGGACAAAACCAAAAGCCAAAGGAAACCTTTCCCTGAAATACAAGAAACAACTGGGGCTGCCTAGCTGGCGCACTACTTAAGAATCCGCCCGCCACTGCAGGGGACACGGGTTCGATCCCTGCTCCAGGAAGGTCCCACATGCCGCGGAGCAACGAAGCCCGTGAGGCACAACGACTGAGCCCATGTGCCGCAACTCCTGAAGCCCCCGTGCCTGGAGCCCGT
The DNA here is from genome assembly GCF_030028045.1 of Hippopotamus amphibius kiboko. NCBI lineage: Eukaryota > Metazoa > Chordata > Mammalia > Artiodactyla > Hippopotamidae > Hippopotamus > Hippopotamus amphibius. The sequence continues at coordinate 32,442,512 of NC_080200.1, read as the reverse complement.
GCTCCGCACCAAGAGAAGCCACTGGCAATGAGGAGCCTGCGCACCACAACGAAGGGGAGCCCCCACTCACCGCAACGGAAAGAAAGCCCGCGCACAGCAAAAAAAGACCCAACGCAGCCCATCAAATACAGAACCATTTTTTTTTTAAATGGAGGGTATGATAGAAAGCGCTGGCATTTCTCTGCACAAGCATACACGGCCAGGCCCAGGATCTGGAATCGCGACAGCAAGTTCCAAACGGCAGAGGAAAGTGGCTCCTGACGGGACACCTATTTTTCACGCTGAGAGAGACCACCACCATGTCATGCTGGAGGACTCAGAGATATCACCTGGCGCCTGACAGAATGGCTCCCCGACAACAGATGACACTACGGAAAACAGCACAGAAGTCCCTGAAAGCACTGCACCAACAACTACCACGTGACCCAGCAACTCCACTACGTGCCCACCGAGGGGGTGAGGGTGACACATACATACACGTGTATGTGTATCCACACCTATCCCTATGTAGCCATAGTTAGGGACATACCGATAGCGCTCTCTGTGTGCATACGTCTCTACCTAGTCACACACAGGCGCGCGCGCGTTTATGACTCAACCCTACCAGGGAATGAGGTCTTGCCATCCGCGGAAACATGGAGAGACCCAGAGGGTATTGCGCTACACAAGATACCTCAGGTCGCGAGACTATCATGTCTGTGAAGAACGTACACAGCAATACACACACATGAACACAAAGAAGGAACCGCAAACAGGTTCCTCGACACCTAAAAGGAACAAATGGGGGGTGGCCAGAGGAGGGAGGGAGGGGGGAAGAGGGAGACGAGTGCAATAGGTGAGGGAGAGGAAGCAGTGCCCACTTCTAGTTATGAAATAAACAACTCACTCGCAGGATGTCATGTACAGCAGGCGGAATAGAGTCCATCCTACTGTCATGACATCGAATGGTGACAGACAGTAACGAGACTTATCACGGAGATCCCTGGGCCATGTGTAAACATAGCCACTCGCTAGGGTATACACCTGAAAACCAATATACTCTTGTCAGTCTGTTAGACTTCCATTTTAAAAGGGCGGGGGGAGGAGGGAGGGAGGGGGGAGGGGGGCAGAGAAAGGAGCAAGAGGAAGAGGAGGGTGGTGGGGGAGGAGGAGGAGGGGGGGAGGAGGAGGAGGAGGAGGAGGAGGAGGAGGAGGAGGAGGAGGAGGAGGAGGAGGAGGAGGAGGAGGAGGAGGAGGAAAAAGATGGCTTGCCTTGAAGAAATCAACAAAAGGAAAGAGCGAGAGAGACAGAGACAGAGGCAGAGAGAGACGCGACATCAAGAGTGGACACTCAGGTGACTGCAAGAGTTAAGGGAGATTAAGACAAGAAACAAACTCCCAACAGTAGTTTGGTAAGTCCAAAATCAAGATTTGGATATCATGCTGGCATCAAGCACCAACCCTTCTAAATGGACACAAAGACACACAGGCCTCCCTCACTTGGGGCGGGGGGGTCGTCAGGACCAGGAAATGACCATGCAAGCGGAAGCTGGAAAAGGCAACCTTGTTCATCCACGGCGGAAACATACCATGGTCCCACAGCATTCAAAACATTGTATCAAAACATGTACAAACGGCTCTTCCTCACTCCCAATGAAAACTGCAGAGAACGTCCAAAACAGCCAACGTGTGATTTGCTTAGCAGATTGTCATGGAGAGCCTCGACCAGAAAGCATCGCTTTCGGTTTGTAACATCATAGGAACAGCAGTCTCAACAGCGCTTGCCTTCTTGGCGCAGTATCATTTCTACGCCTGGATACACAGTCCTACTTTGGGGTGGGGGGGTGGGGGTGAGGGAGCCCTGCCAGCAGTTCCTATTTTTCAAAGCAGACCTCTTCCCCCTCCCCCCAACCACCACCACCATTTTTCTTATTTTTTTTCTCTTTCCTCTGGTCTCAGGTTCTGCCCAATCCAGTCCACTGGCCTCCATCCCAGGCCACTGTGGGCTGTGTGTACAGATTTGCAAGATGAAGACAGTTCTCCCCAGAGAACCGGGCAGCCGCCCGGCTGAGATCTAAAAACCGATCTGCTCATGCAGTTCCACTTTTTCTTTTTCTCTTTTAAATGGGCTTCTTTCTGTCAAGGAGAAGATTTCCAAATCAAAAGGAGACCGAAAGATTTCTAGGTTCCACAGCTTCAGGATTCCATGGATCGGGGGTGTCAAAAAGTCTGCGCAGGGCCTTCAGTAAAGGCCGTCTTTCTCAGCGCACACAAGTCAACCCGAGACCAAGGCAACCTGAGGGCAAAACCCCTCGCTTGATTTCATTTCTCCCATTAGGCCCCGAACATCAGAGCGCGTGTGACAGAGAGAGAGAGACAGAGAGAGACAGAGACAGAGACAGAGACAGAGACAGAGACAGAGACAGAGAGACAGAGAGAGAGAGAGAGAGAGAGAGAGAGAGAGAGAGAGAAACCCCACAAAAGAGAAACAAACGAAAACCCCAGCAAAGGTTCCATACATTGTTCGCCAGGATTGGAAGTGATGACGTCGTTGCGGGGGAGGGGGAGAATTATGCGGAGGGCACTTGCAAACCTCGCGGTTGCAGCCAGCAGGTGCTGACAGATACGTTTTTGAAACCGGCTGGCGGCGCCCTTGAGCTTCCTACGGTTCTGACCATACCCGTTCTCAGGGAGGTGGCTGTGGAGCCCAGGATAGGCCACGCCAAAATGCACCTCCGTGGCACAGTGATCATTTGGCGTGACGGTGACCTCAAGCAGGCGGCCAACACAAGAGGGACCCTCGGGCTCTTCTTTGTGTCTCCCTGAAAGCGAGACATCCATCTCTCTCGCGGGTGAAAGGCGCACTCCCTGCATCTGCACCTGGAGTTAGGAGGACGCTCCGATCCCCAAAGTAGGGAATTCATTGGGGCCGAGAAGCCTAGGGAGACAGACACTGTGACTTCTTTCAGGGACCCCCCCCAAGCCCAAACTCTGTTTAGATTCTTCCTTCCCTCAGGGCGCACCCGAAAGCTAAGTCTCTCGGTCTGATCCCTGTCTCACACATGTACTGTCCCTTGGTCTACACAGTCGAAAAGCTGCCCGCCTCAGCCACTTCTCACGGCTAGAAGGTAAAACAACAACAACAACAACAAACGAACACGTGTTCCCGCTCCCGCTTCCTCTATCCGCCTTGAGTCCATGTTAGGATGAGTCCAGCCACGAGGACTCAAGAGGGGCAGAGGGGGAGATTTCCCCCTCCCCCAAACAGGAAGGGGTCTGGAACTCTCTTCCCAGTGGCCACCCAGCTCAACTCTGGGTGCCTGAACCCTAGTTTGCCTCCTTTCGAGTTTTAAATGCTCTTCCCTGGGTTAGAATCACAAGGAGAGATGCTCACGCATGTATGTCTTCCAAGTTTTACGTGACATGGGGCAGCCCTCCTAAGAAAGCAAAGAAAGACTCAGAGAAGTGGCAACACCTACAATCTCTTCGGTTCTGCTGAGGAGAGGGAGGAAATCTGGGAAAGTAACTATACTATGGCCCGGGCTGGCGGGCGCCGGGGTGGGGGGGGTGTTAAGGGAGCTAAAGGAGGATGAGATTTCTTAGAAACTCATTCTTAGGCACAGAAACATTGGATGGATGCGGGACCCCACCTCTTCTTTTCCCTTGTGTTGGGAAGATCATTTGGCTCCTGCCAGCTGGGGTTTCATGCCCCCACGAATCATCAGGCGAGTGCTCCGGAGAAAAGAGCGAGAGCACAGGTCAGGAGAACATGGAGAAGATGGCTGCCGGATGCCCGGGGCCACACGGATGTCTTCGGGGGCACAGGCACGTCCACGATCTGTGGACCATGTCTACGGCAGATTGGGTGTGTAGGTCATTTTGAACAGGCTCCCATCCACCTGCCCTCATTGGGGTCCTGTCTCCAGCTCCCCTGAGCGGTGCCGTCACGGCCAGGTGAAGACAGGGCTCCTCCAGGGGCGGGCCCGTGCCAGAGAAAGGGAGACGGCAGTGAAGTCCTCGAGCTTCGGGTACTTCTACCAGAGTGACTCTCCTTCATCAAGTCCCCGGCAGGTGGAGGGACACGTCTTTCTGACACGGTGGGGCCAGGGGAGGCTTAGAAAAAGGCTTCTGACAACCGCACCATCAAGTATGAGCTCTCCGTTTCCTTGACGGAAGAGTCCCCCACTCTCCCAAGTGGTAGAGCTAGGAACGGGCCCCTCGGGTCCCATCTTACACGTGAGAATGACATGCTGACTTTACCCCTCTTCAAGGCGGAGTTTGTAAAAGGTCAGCCCTGGAGGAAGGACCCAGCTTGTCAGTCCTCTCATGCTATCATCCAAGCCGAGGAGAGCCGTGCCAGGCCTCCACGGAAGGAATACGGCGGTCGGCTGCCTTTGGAGAAGATGGCTCTGTGAGCAGCAGCGTGGAAACCAACCGAGAAGCAGGGGCCACTCTAGAGGCCAGCAGGGTCCTTAGGGGCCCAGCCAGGCCAGGCCAGGCCAGGATGGAGAGAGGGGATGGAGCCGGACCTTTGAGGCCCTAGCCTCCACAGCACCTGGGATTCTGCTGGGATTCTTGAGAAACTCGCTCCACATTCTAGAAGGGCCTGCGTGTCACAAAGATACGAAGCCATACTTTCCTTAAAGAGCACCTGCCCTCAGGAAGTGGCACTCAGCACGCTCGCTGGTGATGGGCCAGACACACCCATAGACACTCAGGTTCCAGGGAAAAGCTTTGCTCAGCTCTTTCTCCCCTTGCGTCCTCAAAACACAAAGCCATCGCTTCCGGATACCAGGGAAGCTCTCAGGTAGGTTTGTGCTGGGGCGGGCGCCAACTAGAACTGTGAAGAGGGGAGATCGGAGCCGCAGAAGCTCTGGGGCCCCGAGGAAAGACGCCGCCGCCGATCCACCTCTCGCACCTTCCTCTCAGCGGGAGGGCCAGGGACTCTCCCCCCGCACAGGATCCTGGCCACACACGAGGGAGGGCCCACACCCACTGTCCTGCTCCTCTTTGCCTGGGGTGGGTTCAGAGACACTGGACTCGGCTCATCCCTCTCCACAGCGGCGCGTCCCTCTCCACAGCCGTGCACGGCAGGCAGCAGAGCAGAAGAACAAGAGCTGGCATCGTCCACCGTTCCCAGAGCTGCTCCATTCCCGTCCACGCGCATCCGGATGGGGCGCACAGACAGGGCGCCCGTCCTGAGGTCACCGTGTCGCTCCAGGTGCGGACTCCCGAGATGGTGACATCTCGGTCGAGGAGACCGTCCCCTGTGAGACCACAGGCTTGGCAGTATTGCCGAGAGCATGCTTCGTGGGCCATCTGCAATTCCATGTCACCGGAAACATACCGTGTCAAACTTGTGCTCGGCCTCCAAGTCAAAGGGCTGCCTGAGGACTTTGACCGACAATTCCAGTTGCTCCTGGCCTAAGAGACACAACTTCTCCCAAGAAAACAAACCGTAACACAATGTAAAGTCTGACCTACCTCCAGACGCGTGTTTGACGTGGCACGGCCATGTCCGGAGGCTCATGTGACTTCCATGCGGGGGCAGCCTGGGAACCGCCTTTCTGAGTCTCCCCCTCCCCGTGCGACCCCAGGGTAGGGCTGGTGCGAAGAGAACGCTGGATGGGATGTAGGCATTGGAAGTGAAGCCACAGCCAAGGCTCTCTGCAGGCTGTCGCCATCCCACACGGTGACAGGTGGGCACAGAGGTGCAGGGTGGAAGGCTGTCCATCCACACATACACACACACACACACACACACCCACCCACCCCCGCCGCCCTGCGTCTGGCTAGTGTTCCCAGCTGGTGCCCCCTGGACGACAGTGGCCCAGGCCACTCCTGGCTGCCTGGCCGCAGATCCACCGAGGGACAGCTGTGCCTTCCCCCGAGTCTCTCCATGTCTCCCCTGTGGCCCCGCACATCGGTGGCTACCTTTCCCTGTGGGCGCTGACAGCTCCATCGGCACTGCCACCTCCGCCACTGCCACCGGGCACTCAGAGGACTGAGAGCCACAGCCTTCCCTCCCCTCCCCTCCTCCGCAGCCCAGCCCAGCCCTGCCCTGCCCAGCTGCTCCCAGGCCTCTGGAAGGTCCAGTTCCTAGAACGAGGTCTTCATTCCTGTGACTCCCACGGTGTCTCTGCTTCCATGACACAGACCGGCTATGTTGTCCCGACAGTAGGACACACACAGAAACCCTGTGTGAAAATCATGAGGCTGACAGCATCATTCGTCATCTGAGACAGAAAATCAATACAGATATCGTATTAAATACACATAATTATACGTAGGGGTGTGTGTGTGTGTGTGTGTGTGTGTGTGTGTGTGTGTGTGTCTGTCTGTCTGTCTGTCTGTCTGTCTGTATCTCACTGCAGTATTCACACAAGCATTGCCAGCCAAGCAGAACCTCAGGTCTCTGTGATAATTGTCCCTGGGGATGTTCTGCCGACTGTCACACAGAGACCGTCGTTGTACGGAGACACAGGTAAAGACGTGTGTTTGTCAAGACAGGAGAACACAGAAAACACATCCTGTTTCACAGGGATGAACTAGTGTCATGATGCCAACCTGGGGACACGGGCGCCCGTTCATGCTCCTGGCCAGGCCCTGCAAGCATTAGGGGACCATCGCTTCTGTCCTTGTATGGGCCGCTCACTGCACCGAGTTCTTAGTCACCTCACGTAGCCCTCACCGCAAATCCACACCTTGAACGTGGTCCTCCTTCCTCATCGCCACCGCCACCACGTTCCTCCTGGTCTCTTTAAACGCGCACGCGTCCCTGGTGGGTGGGGTAAGGAGCCAGCTCCCCCCACCCCACCCCACTCCGGTGCCTGCCTGCCTGCCTGCCTGCCTGCCTGCCTGCCTGCCTGCGTGCGTGCGTAGAGTAGAAGCAGGGAATGTTCTGTCGTTCCCCCTTCCCAACCCGCGAACGAAGGAAACCTTCGTGTATCTTTCTATACTTTATGTGCTGTCGCCTACATGTGTTCCCCCATTTTTCTTTATCCACAAGAGCTCCCTGCAGTCCCCACTCTCTGTATGAACGGCATTCACACACGTCCAAAGTGAATTTATTTCAGCTTCTATCGGGTGGCATATCCAGATAGATCCTTTAGGTCAGGAAGCACAGAAACACAGCCAAGTCGAGTGAGTGCTGAACCAGAGTCATTTAGGAATCCTATGAGGTGACCAGTGTGGAAGGAGCATGTGTTCCAAGGCACTTCTTTTGATGTCTTAGGTTTACCTAGCCAGCAATGCAGATCCCATGAAAGTGGGCAGAGATCTTTTCTCCATAGGCTCTCCTGTTACGGAACGCAAGTGTGTTCCCGTGCCCACGGACGACACACAGTGAGGCCAAGCAAGGGGACACGTCAGAGTTTGGGGCAGGGGAAGGTTTCTAGCATGGCCGAGCAAGGGGAGGGTGGGAATCTTTCTTTTCCAGAAAAGTTAGAACTTCTCTCAAGTTGCATGGGCCCAGAAAATGCTTTCTCCTCTTCGATCATCAGTCAAGGAAAGGTAGCACCTGGTTTTTCACGAGGAGATTTTCTTCCTAATTCCAGTTATCTTATAAAATAAAGAAGAAAAATTATGTTAATGTTTCACATAAGCGTCCAGGACTATTTCACTTCCATGATTTGAAGAAATGTTATTTTCTCTCCAACTGACACTGTCCTTGAAGGACCAAGCTAAACTTCTAAGGAGCCAAATTCCAAATAATTTTGAGACTAGGAAATACAAAGTGTAGTGTCATAGATTGATTGATGGATCCATTGATTTCATCAGACAGCAGTCATCACTTCTAAGATTATTCGAACACCACTAACGTTTGGGTAACAAAGTTGAGATGTCTGCGCTCGAGCACGTGCGCGCGCGCGCGCGCGTGTGTGCGTGTGTGTGTGTGTGTGTGTGTGTGTGTGTGTGTGTGTGTGTGTGACTCATAAGGGGATGTTTTCCATAGCTGTGCACTATGGCACTGCAGGATCTCTGGTTGCTGAGTACCCAGAGGTGGAAGCCCCGATACAGAGCTTGGACTGTGAAGTTATGCATGGGTTCTCAATGGTGTGTGTGGGGTCGGCCCCCCTAATCCCCCATGTTGGTTGTTCAACGGTCAACTCTAATATATAGATCAGAGAGGATATCATCCATGTGCTTCATATGAATAACTTTCCCAAATAATCTTTATCTTTTTCAAAGGAAGACATCCTGTAATCCATTTCATAAGATGCTATTGGGAACCTACTCCCCCAGCATGTGAATTATCCCTACAGAGCACAAGATCCCTGAGAAGGAGGAGCCCTGGACGCTGAGACACCAGGAAAGTAGGCTTTTAGATGATATTTTCTGCTTCTCATGAGATGACGGTGTCTACTGATCCTATTCAAGTGTGTAAAATGAGAGCCCCCTGGCAAGGATCAGCAGAAGGTCTTTGCTGCTGGGCCCTGGGCTCTTCCTTTCAGTGGGGAGGCCAAGATCCTCAAGAAGGAAGGAAGGAAGGAAGGAAGGAAGGAAGGAAGGAAGGTAGGTGGGAGGGAGGGAGGGAGGGAGGGAGGGGAGGGAGGGAGGGAGGGGAGGGAGGGAGGGAGGGGAGGGTTTGCCCGGTGCCATCAGGCCCGTGTGTCACCCTAAAGAGAAGGGCAGCCATCGCCACTGCTGGAATCATGTCCCCATTTCCTGGGCAGGACATTCAAGAAGGCCTCCTCCTGTGTGTTTCGTGCATCACCTCGACGGTGCCCCCAGGAATAGTCACCGGAGGGAACTGTGCAGCTGAGCCAACCTGCCTGGGAACACGGCCTCCTTCCTTTAAGAAGTGGAAAACTCGCCCAGTGCTCTCTCTGTTGTTGTTTTTCCGGTCCTTATCCTTGTCCTTGTCGTCGTCGTCGTCGTCGTCATCGTTACTGTTGTTAACAAGTGAATGAGAGTGAGTCAGAAAGAGAAAAACAAATATTGTATATTCACACATATATGTGGACTGCAGAAAAATGGTACACATCAACTGGTGTGCAAGGCAGAAAGAGAGACACAGATGTAGAGCACAAACACATGGACACCAAGTGGGGAAAGCGGGGAGGGTTGGGGGGGAATGAATTGGAAGATTGGGGTACCAAATTGTACACTCTAAATATATACAGTTTATTGTAAAACATGAAAAGAAAAAAAGTTAAGAAAAAGTGAATGATGCCTCCGTCTAGAGGAATACTTGGCAGTTATTATGTTCAGGACCATTTCTTTTTCTGCCATTGATGGAAAACTCCTTGGATCCCGTTAGCATTTATGGATTCAAGGAGTGCAGTTCTTCATAGGTTCTGTCACGTCGTTAGGAGGGGAATCCTCATCAAGTTGCTTCAACCAGGACTATGTGTCCTTCAGATGCGGAGATGGAAATGAATGGTGCTCTGTGGGGCGGTGGGGGGGCGGGGGCGCGATGATAGGCACCCAGGACTCCTTCCCCCAGGCCTCCTTTTGTTCCCTCACTGCTTCCTGGAGAAGGGACACCCCCCCCCCACGCACACACCGTCTAGGTGTGCTATTTGCTGTCCATAATTTCCCGTGCCCTTTGGGCATGGCTGATAGAGACGGACATGAAGCAGCAGGACGGCAAGCTGGCACCTGGGCCTAGGGAAGTTTCACAAGTGAAATATCAGAACTGGAGCTGGGACAGACATGCCTCCCCTTCCCGGGGCCGGGGGGGGGGGCGGTGCGGAAGCTGGGCTGGGGGAGCTGGAGACGAGGGGCACAGAGAGAGGCAGGGAAGGGAGGCCCCACGTGGGCCTGGGAGAGACGGGGATGGGGAGGGCGGGGCGGTGGGGGGCAGGGGGCCACTGCTGACCGGCCTGGGTTCGGGTTCCCTGTCCCCCGTCCTGCTGAGAACGTGCCTTTGCTTCCTGCCCTCAGGTGTGCGAGAGGAGCACGTTTCTTTTCAATAAAGACCAATACATCATGTCACACTATGTTTGGTTTTGCTTGTTCATGTTCCAGACGAGGCCAACGAACTCTCCCAGGGGAGATGTGGGTACAAAGGATCTGACAGGATGGGAGGGTGCGGGTCCGCGCATGGGCCAAGAAATCCAGAAAACCTGTCGTAGCTGAGACTCAGGCCTTTTTCAGAAATAGGCCAAGAGAGTTCAGCTTTGACCATTCCCTGCCAAGCAGTCATCACAGGTGCTTCCTGGAAGGGATTGAGTTGCAGAAACCAGCGTGGCCCGCAGCCCTCAGGCCTCAGCCCGGCAGGCAGGCAGGCAGGCAGGCAGGCAGCGGCTATTGTCTGTTGGTCCCCCCCCCGCCCCCGCCCCCGCCCCCGCCCCCGCCTGCTTCTCCACCGCTCGCTCCTTCCCAAGTCGCCAGGGCTGATAGTTGCTGGGAGAGGGGGAGGGGAAGTCCGGACGCTTCATTCCGCAGGGCCTTGTTCAATCGCTTCATTCAAATGCAGAATGCTCTCCGGTCAGATCGGGAGCCTTTGACTTTGCCTCGAGCTCCCCTTTATCGAATGGCTTTTTTTTTTCCTTCCCCAATTTCCCCACCCTTAGGCTGCCCCCTCCAAACTGCAGGGAGGGAGGGAGGGAGGGAGAGAGCGAGGGATGGGTGAAGGTTGTGTGAGAACTTCTCCTTGTCTCAGGCAAATAGGAGTCCCCTCTTTTTCCTAACCCAGGAAACCCCACTAAACCATTTGAGAATCACGGACATGCGTGGAAGCAAACGTCTTAACTTGAGATCGTGCAAAAGGAGGGCCAGAATGTCCGGTCTTGTGCTGTCCAGTTCTTAAGCGACTTGAATTCAAGGAGACACATTTTGGGGCGGCCTACTCTGAACATATTGAAAGCTGACCTGGTGACTGTGTGTGTGTGTGTGTGTGTGTGTGTGTGTGTGTGTGTGTGTGAGAGAGGGAGAGGGAGATGGAGGGAGGGAGGGAGGCGGGGAGGGAGGGAAAGGGAGAAAATAGGTTAGTAGAGGCCTCCATTTCATGGAAACTGTTTCTGAGTTCTGAGAACAGGTCGGTTCTGTGAAACAGTTATCATATCTCCTCTCAGGAGGCAGTGATGTCGATGGGCTCCCAAAAACTAGGCCTGTGGTGCAAGCAATCAGGTTATTTCCTAAGAGGCACTTGTATGGAAACCAAAGGAAGACAAAGGTCCATCACTGGAGCCGATTATAAACCAGTGGGGGGGGGGAGCGTGTGGGGGGCGGTGTCAGTGAAGAAGATTTGTAGATGTTAGGGTGGAAGCAACTTTAGCAGTTTGAAATGGCTGTGATGATGTCGGGTGTTTGGTTCGACTTTCGGAGTGGCTCTCACAGAAACAGGCACCAGGATGGTTTCCACAGGAGCTGTGGTGGCCATGTCTCTAAAGTTTTCACCAAGTCCTCCAGCTTCGGTCTGTAGGGCTTCAGGCAAAGGGCCGTTTTCGTTGTCAGTGATGCCAAGTCAAAAGGGTGGGCGAAAGTGGGAAACATTCATGGAGAGAGTTGTAGCCAGATATTGGGGGCAACTTGAAAGACTTCAGGATCCAGTCCGGTTTTCAGGTGAAAAGCAACACCCTAAGGAAAATGAATAGCACCAGAATCTCATATCCACAAGTGTGTATTCCCGTTTTATGGAAACGTAACGTGGGCCTCTAAGGAACGCGTGCAAGTGACTCTCTTGCCAAAGAAATAAGGAGCCTCACTGAGAGTTTCTGAATTCTGGACGGAGCAGGTAGGGAGAAAAAGAGAAGTGATTCCATTTTGCTGACAAGGGTACAAGTCACCAAATGGATGTCCAACTTTTAAAATAAATTGGGTTTTGTTTGTTTTCATTTTCCCTTGTAGCTGGAAAAGAAAAGATTTCACAATCCGTCCTGTTCTCTCTCTCTCTCTCTCACTCAGGTTAGGAGATTCTTTTCTGTTTGAAATAATAGAAGCATTTGTAATGTCGTGCAGTTTCAGGTGTACAGCACAGTGATTTAGATAGAAAGATAGGTAGATAGATAGATATAGATTCTGTTTCAGATTTTTTTTCTCTTATAGGCTATTACAAAGTATTGAGTATAGTTTCCTGTGCCAAGTCGTAAGAGCTTGTTGATTATCCACTTTATGTATAGGAATGTGTATATGTTCATCCCAAGCTCCTAAGGTATCCGCACCCTGGCCCCCCCCCGCCCCCCGCCCCCGGCGGCTTCCCCAATCAGTCCTATTGAAGACAAGTAGTCATACACACACTATCATCCTAGTCCTCAGTTCATTCAGCCCCACGTAGGTCACTCGTTCTTCTCGGAGTCCAGTTTTCCCATCGGCCCTGTCAATCTTGCCTGATGATTGAGCGTGACTGGAAAAGTGATGGTCCCAAGAAGTTTGCAAGAGCTTTTGTGAAGGCTCATAGGACTTGCCCAGCGAAGTGGGTGCCTTGATCACTGCAGGCTGTGGAAGGTATACCCAAAGTGGCAAACACAATTTTTTTTTAACCGTCTCTATGCCATGGTGAGGACAGAAGGCTTGCAGCAAGGGAAGGCTTCAACCCACATGGAAACCATACTCACCGTCACAGGAACGTTTGGATGACCCTTACTACGTGCCAGTGGAGTGAAGTCCAGTGGCCGGGGCTCAGGGGTTCCTGAGAGAGGAGGTCTGACGCCTCTGGGGACAAAGAGAATTGTTTTCCCCCAGGGTGACAAGCATGACAGGTCAGCCATTGCAGGTAACCTGTAGAAATCTTCCCACCAGCATCTATTTACAATTGGAGCCATTCGAAATGCACCAAGGTGGGTGGCGGAATGCGGGGGGCGGCGGGGACCTGGGGGGGGGGGTGAGGTTCCCCAGGAAGCCTGAGACATGGAGACCCAGTGGCCGGCCGGGCTGCTGCCCCTCTCTGGGGTCTGCTGTCCCTCTCTGGGGTCTGCTGTAGCCCCGACCCTCTGTTGAATGGACAGAATGGAATTGATCCACGTGTGCCCCCTCCCATCATCTTTCAAGAGGCTGTTGTTGCCGCCTCAGCATGAAACTCGGGTGGAATATCTCCTTGATACTGGGCTCAGTCCCTGTCATGTGAGCCTCCATTTGGATGACCGAAAACCCTGTATGCCAGGGCAGAGAAGAAGGATCCCATCATTTCCAGAGCAGTTGGAACACACCCGTGTATCGACACAAGCCAAAGAAGGCTTCACGTTCCTTCCTCTTCGACAACGCTTCCCATGTCAGGAAACCTCTCCAGGAAGCCTACTCCGTTTCATGGCTCTGCTTTCGAAGGAGAGAGAACACATTCTTGAGCTAGGCCCTCTCCTCTTGGATCCTCTCTCAACATGCATTCTAAGTGCAAAAGACTTCATGTGTCATTCGGTTTGGGGGCAAATGTGTCCAAAATACCCCAACGAGTGTAAAACAGTTAGATAGGTCACTGGGGAACAGTGCCTCCTTAGCCACGTCACCCACATCCCAGGGAAAGACTTGCTAGGCAAAGAGAGAAGCCTCTTTCCTTGTGAGCCAACCCTGGCTCTTTGAATATCAAGAGGACTAAGTCCACGTGAGTCCCCCAAGACCTGATAAAGGTAACCTAGAAAAGAAGTGATGATTTTTAGAAGACATAAGCCTGCCTGCCTGCCTTCCTTCCTTCCTTCCTTCCGGAAAAAGGAAGGAAAGCTTTCTCTCTCATGACGGAGAGAGCAGAGCAATAGAAGAAACACCCAAGCCCGAGCCCAAAGTTGGCCTTTTTCAGCGAGAGACAGAAAACTAAATTCTAGTTTTGCACTGGTTTCCTGTTGATACGAACACTCATGTGTGTCCTTGAATCCATCCTCATCTTAAGCAGTCCTGACCACGGTTCCCATTCCTTTCCGAAGATTCTTCTCCTCAGAAACCTTTTCCAATCGCCTGTGCCCAGTTTTAGCTTTTCCCTTGTGTCCTTTGTTTCCCATTTCGAAATGACTAGCTGCTTTAGGACCGAAATGTCTTTTTTTCCCTCCCCCAAACCTTATCTGCATACCTTCTACCTTGCCTCCCCCCTCCCCACACTCCCCAAAGAGGTCCTCTTCCTACAATGAGGATGGCGACCTCGGGTAGCTTGGACCACACACGTTCCTTCTTTAGGATGCCTCATCCTTGGACATTTGTCACCGCCCCCCCCGCCCCCCACCCCACCCCACCCCACCCCACCCCACCCCACCCCAATCCAATCCAATGAAAGTAAGGAAGCCAACCACAGTGACCCGTGTGAACATGGACTGCCTTGTAGAAGTCCAGGCTCCTGCCTAGTTTGTGGTTTCCCTAAAGCGCAAGATCTGTGTAGGCATGGAAGCAAGCATATGCTCCAACTCTCCGGAGCAGGGAGACCCTTAGGCTTGTGGAGCTAGGGACGTTTCAGCATTTTCCCTTCTTTCGAGATGATGTAGACAGGCTGCTGAATGTCCATTCTTCCATGGCACTCAGCCCACCCCTAAACCTAGAGATGTTGGAAAGTCTTGAAGTCGGCCTATGGAAAAGAGTTCTTGTGGAAGACGTTCCCTTACACATTCTCCTCATCTCGTCCACACTTCTGTCCTCTGTGTGTTATGAGCGGTCCCACTTGGATGATTCGTGTTTTCTTAAGACAGGAAAGCAGTCAGTCCTCATCTCTACACCTCCCGGCCGCCCCCTCCACCACCCTGTTCCCGTGAGAGATTTTCTTCCTGCTTTCAGACGGGAGAAGGAAAGGAGGGTCCGTGTTCCCCTCCTGTTGTCACCTCGCATGGCAAAATCTGCCTATGCCACGGAGGCCCATTTGGGGGCAGTGTCCTGTGGGCCCGAAGACCTTCCGAGTCAACCTCAAGGAGGATGAGGATGTTCTCTCTTGCCACCGAACCGGTGAACCCGATGGCCTTCTAAGCAATGATGTCTCATCAGCCCACCCCACCCGTTTCACACAGAACGGAACAGCCTCTCCTGGATGACTCGGAGCAGGGGAGTTCCTGGGTCTGTCAGAGAGGGCCCTCTGCTGGCGGTGGGTGAAAAAGCACTGCACAGGACAGGAGGTGTTCGTGGTGTCCTTGGGAAGGAAAGGCGGGGGGGCATTTTATTCTTGGAAAGCTTATGCTGGCCCAGGATGTACACTATGAAAGATGATGCGACCTCATTTGGGGCGGGCACCAGAGGAGGGAGACGCGGGGCGGGGGGGGGGCGGGGAGGTGTAGAAACGCATAAAAGCGGTCCTATCTTAATTGAATAAAAAAATAACAAGCAATATAACATGTACAATAAAATAGAGCACACGCAAAGGAAACGAAGGCAAAGTACAGGAAACAAAGAGAAAAATGCAAAGCCTATATACAGTGCTTCCATGTTCCTCATTCAATCAGCTTGGTGCAGGAATCTCCAGGAGATGAACAGCAAGCATACACGGGTCAAGCGGCGGCCGCGGGTCGGGTCAGCCGGACGCGCACGCAAGAGCCGGCGCGCAGGCCCAAGCGGGCAGCTCAAGCGGCAAGGACCGAGCCGGTCATCAGACAGCCGCCCCCAGCCCGGAGTCCTGCCCGCGTCCGGAGCCCCAGCGTCTATCGGCGACAGACGCAGAAGAACACCGTGTCAGCACCTATCTGGTGGCAAAAAGGCCCCATTTCCGGCGGAAGAAATCATCGCGCCCGACAGCAGGGCCCACCCACGAGGTTCACGGGGGCCCCCGGAACCTCGGTCCGGCCACCTGCCCCCAACACTTCCCCATCCACACTTGCCCCGGAGCACCCGGGGCCACCTGGTCGACCCGGGGATGGAGGGGTGGCAGAGTGGGCCGGGGACACGGGGGAGAGGGAGCGGGCTGGGGACGCCCTCCCCGGTCCCCCCACGCGGGCAGGCACCGGTCCATCCGAGTCTCCGGGCCAGGACTTGGTTCAAAGAAAGAAACACAGCACCCCTACGAGCCGCCTCCGATGAGCGGGCCCCATGAGGGACCACGCCCGGGCCCGGGAGCCCCTCCCCGGGCCACCCAGTATGGCTCGCGCCAGTCCCCACCTCCCGGCCCGGACTCGGGGTGGAGGGCGGAGGGGGGAGACAAAGTCGCGTCCGACGACCGGGACCCACGCGGGCACGCTGACAGGCCGGGTGCACCCTCGCCGGCCACCTGCGCGAGCAGGGGCCGGTCCGTCCACGTCTCCGGACCCATCGGGACTTGAACCCATTTCTCCAGGGAGACGCCCGGAGCCCACGGGGCAACGCACCCAGGCCCGGGCCAGCCTCTCCGGGTCACCGCTGGCGGCCCAGGCCGGTCCTCACCTCTGGAGTCCGGCTCGGAAAACCATCGGCCCGAAAGCATCTGACGACCGGGACGCACGCGCGTCCACCACCGAGCCCGTGGCGGCCTCCACCGGCCTCAACGCTCGGCCCGAGCCGGTCCCCACCTCCGGAGCGGGACACGGGGGCACCGGGAAAGGGAGGTGGGGGGGGTCGGGGAACGAACGCTCCCAAGGGCGGCCCAGGAGAAGGCCGGGCCACCAAGTCCCAGGCGCTCCGGGCGCGGCAGACCCTCTCCTCTCCCACCGCGGCGGCACGACCCGACATGGGTTCCCGCGGCCGGAGGGGCACGGGCGCATGCTGGTCGACCCGGCCAGGCGGCCCCTCAGCCCCGGCTCGGGAGCGCGGCGGCAGTCACAGCCCCATAGATCTGCAGGCCCAATCTCAGGTGACAGCAGGAGGCGCCTACGCCTCGGCGCCACCGGGGCTGCCAGCACCAGCGTGGCCCGCCTCCCGGAACTCTGCTTCGGGCCCGGCGGCTGAGTCACAGCCCTCGACAAGGTCGCCGGAGCTCCGGAGGGAAGGGACAATATAAAAGCGGCCGCCAGGTGGCGCCCGACAACCGGCTCGAACGTCCCCGGGCCGGATCCCGGTCGCCGGCCGGCCACCGAGGACGCCGGAGCGCCGGGCCGCCCAAACGCCCGAGCTCCTCCCGGAGCGGGGCGGGCGTCCCGCGCGGACCCGAGGGGTCCGCCTCGGAGCTAGCTCCCTGCCCGACACGACACGACACGACACGGCGCGTCCCGATCCCCGGCAGCACACGGGGGCGGGGGTAGCTGGCAAGATGCCGCCGGGAGGCTGCCTGGAAGGGGACGCGATTCCAGGCCATGGGGGGGGGGGCGCGGGGAATTCCACGGAGACGCCCACAGTGCCACAAGCGAGATCCCCAGCTCCCCGGAGGGTGAGAGGGAGGGAGGGAGGGAGGGAGGGAGGGAAGGCGGGGACCAGCGAAACGAAACCAGGCAAGCACTCAGAGAACGACGCAGGAATTCATCCCTTCTGGCACGGGGAAGGGCTTTGGAAAGCTGATACGCAGAGCCCGGAAGCTAGAAACGAAAGTAAACATACACTCTGGCCCCACACAAATGGAAACAAACATCTATTTCCGCACAGACCGCGACAAAGTCCAAAGAGAACACATGGGTGCGTGGGTGGGGAACATGCCCTTGAGGTCAGAACGTGGATTTCAAAATGGACTGACCACAGTCACCGGCGGGCGGGGGCAGGGTCGGGGGCGGGGGGGCGGGGAGCAGCGAGTCAATAGCCATCCACTAAAGAAACCGCGTTCCAGGACATCTACACAATGCAACGTGGTGAGTGTGCGTGCGTGTGCGTGTGTGCGTGTGTGTGTGTGTGTGTGTGTGTGTGCGCGCGCGTGCGTGTGAGAGAGAGATTTACAGTAAAGGTTCACAGTGACCTGTCGTCCCACCAAAATCAAACCAAGCCAAACTACCAAAAAGTCAAAGTCAAGCTCTGGGACTGCTGTGGCCCTTCAAGGAGTACGTAAAGGCACACACACATGTACGTGTATGCACACGTGTACACGTACAGACACACACACGTGTACACGTACACACACACACGCATCTGAAAACCTCAAGCATGTCCCATAAGAGGTTCCTGTCCAAAACAGGGCAAGGCCTCATGCAACGCAGCCCCCCCAGAACAAGCAACCCAATGGGGAAAGTGGGCAGGAGGCCTGAACAGAGCAGACCAAGACCAGGCATTTTCATCCACAAGGAAACAAAGCCAGAAAAAACCAACAGAAAACAACGCCCACAAAGGAAACAAAGCAACAAGGACGACGACCCCCACCACTCCAACAGCAACCGCAACACAGTTTTCCACTGTCAACAAAGCAACCAACAGTACCTTTCTTGGGGGGTGGGGGCGGGGACAAAACCAAAAGCCAAAGGAAACCTTTCCCTGAAATACAAGAAACAACTGGGGCTGCCTAGCTGGCGCACTGCTTAAGAATCCGCCCGCCACTGCAGGGGACACGGGTTCGATCCCTGCTCCAGGAAGGTCCCACATGCCGCGGAGCAACGAAGCCCGTGAGCCACAACGACTGAGCCCATGTGCCGCAACTCCTGAAGCCCCCGTGCCTGGAGCCCGTGCTCCGCACCAAGAGAAGCCACTGGCAATGAGGAGCCTGCGCACCACAACGAAGGGGAGCCCCCACTCACCGCAACGGAAAGAAAGCCCGCGCACAGCAAAAAAAGACCCAACGCAGCCCATCAAATACAGAACCATTTTTTTTTAAATGGAGGGTATGATAGAAAGCGCTGGCATTTCTCTGCACAAGCATACACGGCCAGGCCCAGGATCTGGAATCACGACAGCAAGTTCCAAACGGCAGAGGAAAGTGGCTCCTGACGGGACACCTATTTTTCACGCTGAGAGAGACCACCACCATGTCATGCTGGAGGACTCAGAGATATCACCTGGCGCCTGACAGAATGGCTCCCCGACAACAGATGACACTACGGAAAACAGCACAGAAGTCCCTGAAAGCACTGCACCAACAACTACCACGTGACCCAGCAACTCCACTACGTGCCCACCGAGGGGGTGAGGGTGACACATACATACACGTGTATGTGTATCCACACCTATCCCTATGTAGCCGTAGTTAGGGACATACCGATAGCGCTCTCTGAGTGCATACGTCTCTACCTAGTCACACACAGGCGCGCGCGCGTTTATGACTCAACCCTACCAGGGAATGAGGTCTTGCCATCCGCGGAAACATGGAGAGACCCAGAGGGTATTGCGCTACACAAGATACCTCAGGTCGTGAGACTATCATGTCTGTGAAGAACGTACACAGCAATACACACACATGAACACAAAGAAGGAACCGCAAACAGGTTCCTCGACACCTAAAAGGAACAAATGGGGGGTGGCCAGAGGAGGGAGGGAGGGGGGAAGAGGGAGACGAGTGCAATAGGTGAGGGAGAGGAAGCGGTGCCCACTTCTAGTTATGAAATAAACAACTCACTCGCAGGATGTCATGTACAGCAGGCGGAATAGAGTCCATCCTACTGTCATGACATCGAATGGTGACAGACAGTAACGAGACTTATCACGGAGATCCCTGGGTCATGTGTAAACATAGCTACTCGCTAGGGTATACACCTGAAAACCAATATACTCTTGTCAGTCTGTTAGACTTCCATTTTAAAAGGGCGGGGGGAGGAGGGAGGGAGGGGGGAGGGGGGCAGAGAAAGGAGGAAGAGGAAGAGGAGGGTGGTGGGGGAGGAGGAGGAGGGGGAGGAGGAGGAGGAGGAGGAGGAGGAGGAGGAAAAAGATGGCTTGCCTTGAAGAAATCAACAAAAGGAAAGAGCGAGAGAGACAGAGACAGAGGCAGAGAGAGACGCGACATCAAGAGTGGACACTCAGGTGACTGCAAGAGTTAAGGGAGATTAAGACAAGAAACAAACTCCCAACAGTAGTTTGGTAAGTCCAAAATCAAGATTTGGATATCATGCTGGCATCAAGCACCAACCCTTCTAAATGGACACAAAGACACACAGGCCTCCCTCACTTGGGGCGGGGGGGGGGGTCGTCAGGACCAGGAAATGACCATGCAAGCGGAAGCTGGAAAAGGCAACCTTGTTCATCCACGGCGGAAACATACCATGGTCCCACAGCATTCAAAACATTGTATCAAAACATGTACAAACGGCTCTTCCTCACTCCCAATGAAAACTGCAGAGAACGTCCAAAACAGCCAACGTGTGATTTGCTTAGCAGATTGTCATGGAGAGCCTCGACCAGAAAGCATCGCTTTCGGTTTGTAACATCATAGGAACAGCAGTCTCAACAGCGCTTGCCTTCTTGGCGCAGTATCATTTCTACGCCTGGATACACAGTCCTACTTTGGGGTGGGGGGGTGGGGGTGAGGGAGCCCTGCCAGCAGTTCCTATTTTTCAAAGCAGACCTCTTCCCCCTCCCCCCAACCACCACCACCATTTTTCTTATTTTTTTTCTCTTTCCTCTGGTCTCAGGTTCTGCCCAATCCAGTCCACTGGCCTCCATCCCAGGCCACTGTGGGCTGTGTGTACAGATTTGCAAGATGAAGACAGTTCTCCCCAGAGAACCGGGCAGCCGCCCGGCTGAGATCTAAAAACCGATCTGCTCATGCAGTTCCACTTTTTCTTTTTCTCTTTTAAATGGGCTTCTTTCTGTCAAGGAGAAGATTTCCAAATCAAAAGGAGACCGAAAGATTTCTAGGTTCCACAGCTTCAGGATTCCATGGATCGGGGGTGTCAAAAAGTCTGCGCAGGGCCTTCAGTAAAGGCCGTCTTTCTCAGCGCACACAAGTCAACCCGAGACCAAGGCAACCTGAGGGCAAAACCCCTCGCTTGATTTCATTTCTCCCATTAGGCCCCGAACATCAGAGCGCGTGTGACAGAGAGAGAGAGAGAGAGAGAGACAGAGACAGAGACAGAGACAGAGACAGAGAGACAGAGAGAGAGAGAGAGAGACAGAGAGAGAGAGAGAGAGAGAGAGAAACCCCACAAAAGAGAAACAAACGAAAACCCCAGCAAAGGTTCCATACATTGTTCGCCAGGATTGGAAGTGATGACGTCGTTGCGGGGGAGGGTGAGAATTATGCAGAGGGCACTTGCAAACCTCGCGGTTGCAGCCAGCAGGTGCTGACAGATACGTTTTTGAAACCGGCTGGCGGCGCCCTTGAGCTTCCTACGGTTCTGACCATACCCGTTCTCAGGGAGGTGGCTGTGCAGCCCAGGATAGGCCACGCCAAAATGCACCTCCGTGGCACAGTGATCATTTGGCGTGACGGTGACCTCAAGCAGGCGGCCAACACAAGAGGGACCCTCGGGCTCTCCTTTGTGTCTCCCTGAAAGCGAGACATCCATCTCTCTCTCGGGTGAAAGGCGCACTCCCTGCATCTGCACCTGGAGTTAGGAGGACGCTCCGATCCCCAAAGTAGGGAATTCATTGGGGCCGAGAAGCCTAGGGAGACAGACACTGTGACTTCTTTCAGAGACCCCCCCAAGCCCAAACTCTGTTTAGATTCTTCCTTCCCTCAGGGCGCACCCGAAAGCTAAGTCTCTCGGTCTGATCCCTGTCTCACACATGTACTGTCCCTTGGTCTACACAGTCGAAAAGCTGCCCGCCTCAGCCACTTCTCACGGCTAGAAGGTAAAACAACAACAACAACAGCAACAACAACAACAACAAACGAACACGTGTTCCCACTCCCGCTTCCTCCATCCGCCTTGAGTCCATGTTAGGATGAGTCCAGCCACGAGGACTCAAGAGGGGCAGAGGGGGAGATTTCCCCCTCCCCCAAACAGGAAGGCGTCTGGAACTCTCTTCCCAGTGGCCACCCGGCTCAACTCTGGGTGCCTGAACCCTAGTTTGCCTCCTTTCGATTTTTAAATGCTCTTCCCTGGGTTAGAATCACAAGGAGAGATGCTCACGCGTGTATGTCTTCCAAGTTTTACGTGACATGGGGCAGCCCTCCTAAGAAAGCAAAGAAAGACTCAGAGAAGTGGCAACACCTACAATCTCTTCGGTTCTGCTGAGGAGAGGGAGGAAATCTGGGAAAGTAACTATACTACGGCCCGGGCTGGCGGGCGCCGGGGGGCTGGGGTGGGGGAGCGGGGGAGAGTTAAGGGAGCTAAAGGAGGATGAGATTTCTTAGAAACTCATTCTTAGGCACAGAAACATTGGATGGATGCGGGACCCCACCTCTTCTTTTCCCTTGTGTTGGGAAGATCATTTGGCTCCTGCCAGCTGGGGTTTCATTCCCCCACGAATCATCAGGCGAGTGCTCCGGAGAAAAGAGCGAGAGCACAGGTCAGGAGAACACGGAGAAGATGGCTGCCGGATGCCCGGGGCCACACGGATGTCTTCGGGGGCACAGGCACGTCCACGATCTGTGGACCATGTCTACGGCAGATTGGGTGTGTAGGTCATTTTGAACAGGCTCCCATCCACCTGCCCTCATTGGGGTCCTGTCTCCAGCTCCCCTGAGCGGTGCCGTCACGGCCAGGCGAAGACAGGGCTCCTCCAGGGGCGGGCCCGTGCCAGAGAAAGGGAGACGGCAGTGAAGTCATCGAGCTTCGGGTACTTCTACCAGAGTGACTCTCCTTCATCAAGTCCCCGGCAGGTGGAGGGACACGTCTTTCTGACACGGTGGGGCCAGGGGAGGCTTAGAAAAAGGCTTCTGACAACCGCACCATCAAGTATGAGCTCTCCGTTTCCTTGACGGAAGAGTCCCCCACTCTCCCAAGTGGTAGAGCTAGGAACGGGCCCCTCGGGTCCCATCTTCCACGTGAGAATGACATGCTGACTTTACCCCTCTTCAAGGCGGAGTTTGTAAAAGGTCAGCCCTGGAGGAAGGACCCAGCTTGTCAGTCCTCTCATGCTATCATCCAAGCCGAGGAGAGCCGTGCCAGGCCTCCACGGAAGGAATACGGCGGTCGGCTGCCTTTGGAGAAGATGGCTCTGTGAGCAGCAGCATGGAAACCAACCGAGAAGCAGGGGCCACTCTAGAGGCAAGCAGGGTCCTTAGGGGCCCAGCCAGGCCAGGCCAGGCCAGGCCAGGCCAGGATGGAGAGAGGGGATGGAGCCGGACCTTTGAGGCCCTAGCCTCCACAGCACCTGGGATTCTGCTGGGATTCTTGAGAAACTCGCTCCACATTCTAGAAGGGCCTGCGTGTCACAAAGATACGAAGCCATACTTTCCTTAAAGAGCACCTGCCCTCAGGAAGTGGCACTCAGCACGCTCGCTGGTGATGGGCCAGACACACCCATAGACACTCAGGTTCCAGGGAAAAGCTTTGCTCAGCTCTTTCTCCCCTTCCGTCCTCAAAACACAAAGCCATCGCTTCCGGATACCAGGGAAGCTCTCAGGTAGGTTGTGCTGGGGCGGGCGCCAACTAGAACTGTGAAGAGGGGAGATTGGAGCCGCAGAAGCTCTGGGGCCCCGAGGAAAGACGCCGCCGCCGATCCACCTCTCGCACCTTCCTCTCAGCGGGAGGGCCAGGGGCTCTCCCCCCGCACAGGATCCTGGCCACACACGAGGGAGGGCCCACACCCACTGTCCTGCTCCTCTTTGCCTGGGGTGGGTTCAGAGACACTGGACTCGGCTCATCCCTCTCCACAGCGGCTCGTCCCTCTCCACAGCCGTGCACACGGCAGGCAGCAGAGCAGAAGAACAAGAGCTGGCATCGTCCACCGTTCCCAGAGCTGCTCCATTCCCGTCCACGCGCATCCGGATGGGGCGCACAGACAGGGCGCCCGTCCTGAGGTCACCGTGTCGCTCCAGGTGCGGACTCCCGAGATGGTGACATCTCGGTCGAGGAGACCGTCCGCTGTGAGACCACAGGCTTGGCAGTATTGCCGAGAGCATGCTTCGTGGGCCATCTGCAATTCCATGTCACCGGAAACATACCGTGTCAAACTTGTGCTCGGCCTCCAAGTCAAAGGGCTGCCTGAGGACTTTGACCGACAATTCCAGTTGCTCCTGGCCTAAGAGACACAACTTCTCCCAAGGAAACAAACCGTAACACAATGTAAAGTCTGACCTACCTCCAGACGCGTGTTTGACGTGGCACGGCCATGTCCGGAGGCTCATGTGACTTCCATGCGGGGGCAGCCTGGGAACCGCCTTTCTGAGTCTCCCCCTCCCCATGTGACCCCAGGGTAGGGCTGGTGCGAAGAGAACGCTGGATGGGATGTAGGCATTGGAAATGAAGCCACAGCCAAGGCTCTCTGCAGGCTGTCGCCATCCCACACGGTGACAGGTGGGCACAGAGGTGCAGGGTGGAAGGCTGTCCATCCACACACACACACACACACACACACACACACACACACACACACCCGCCGCCCTGCGTCTGGCTAGTGTTCCCAGCTGGTGCCCCCTGGACGACAGTGACCCAGGCCACTCCTGGCTGCCTGGCCGCAGATCCACCGAGGGACACCTGTGCCTTCCCCCGAGTCTCTCCATGTCTCCCCTGTGGCCCCGCACATCGGTGGCTACCTTTCCCTGCGGGCGCTGACAGCTCCATCGGCACTGCCACCTCCGCCACTGCCACCGGGCACTCAGAGGACTGAGAGCCACAGCCTTCCCTCCCCTCCCCTCCCCTCCCCTCCCCTCCCCTCCTCCGCAGCCCAGCCCTGCCCTGCCCTGCCCAGCTGCTCCCAGGCCTCTGGAAGGTCCAGTTCCTAGAACGAGGTCTTCATTCCTGTGACTCCCACGGTGTCTCTGCTTCCATGACACAGACCGGCTATGTTGTCCCGACAGTAGGACACACACAGAAACCCTGTGTGAAAATCATGAGGCTGACAGCATCATTCGTCATCTGAGACAGAAAATCAATACAGATATCGTATTAAATACACATAATTATAGGTAGGGGTGTGTGTGTGTGTGTGTGTGTGTGTGTGTGTGTGTGTCTGTCTGTCTGTCTGTCTGTCTGTCTGTATCTCACTGCAGTATTCACACAAGCATTGCCAGCCAAGCAGAACCTCAGGTCTCTGTGATAATTGTCCCTGGGGATGTTCTGCCGACTGTCACGCAGAGACCGTCGTTGTACGGAGACACAGGTAAAGACGTGTGTTTGTCAAGACAGGAGAACACAGAAAACACATCCTATTTCACAGGGATGAACTAGTGTCATGATGCCAACCTTTGGACATGGGCTCCCGTTCATGCTCCTGGCCAGGCCCTGCAAGCATTAGGGGACCATCGCTTCTGTCCTTGTATGGGCCGCTCACTGCACTGAGTTCTTAGTCACCTCACGTAGCCCTCACCGCAAATCCACACCTTGAACGTGGTCCTCCTTCCTCATCGCCACCGCCACCACGTTCCTCCTGGTCTCTTTAAACACGCACACGTCCCTGGTGGGTGGGGTAAGGAGCCAGCTCCCCCCACCCCACCCCACTCCGGTGCCTGCCTGCCTGCCTGCCTGCCTGCCTGCCTGCGTGCATGCGTGCGTGGAGTAGAAGCAGGGAATGTTCTGTCGTTCCCCCTTCCAAACCCGCGAACGAAGGAAACCTTCGTGTATCTTTCTATACTTTATGTGCTGTCGCCTACATGTGTTCCCCCATTTTTCTTTATCCACAAGAGCTCCCTGCAGTCCCCACTCTCTGTATGAACGGCATTCACACACATCCAAAGTGAATTTATTTCAGCTTCTATCGGGTGGCATATCCAGATAGATCCTTTAGGTCAGGAAGCACAGAAACACAGCCAAGTCGAGTGAGTGCTGAACCAGAGTCATTTAGGAATCCTATGAGGTGACCAGTGTGGAAGGACCATGTGTTCCAAGGCACTTCTTTTGAGATCTTAGGTTTACCTAGCCAGCAATGCAGATCCCATGAAAGTGGCCAGAGATCTTTTCTCCATAGGCTCTCCTGTTACGGAACGCAAAGTGTGTTCCCGCGCCCACGGACGACACACAGTGAGGCCAAACAAGGGGACACGTCAGAGTTTGGGGCAGGGGAAGGTTTCTAGCATGGCCGAGCAAGGGGAGGGTGGGAATCTTTCTTTTCCAGAAAAGTTAGAACTTCTCTCAAGTTGCATGGGCCCAGAAAATGCTTTCTCCTCTTCGATCATCAGTCAAGGAAAGGTAGCACCTGGTTTTTCACGAGGAGATTTTCTTCCTAATTCCAGTTATCTTATAAAATAGAGAAGAAAAATCATGTTACTGTTTCACATAAGCGTCCAGGACTATTTCACTTCCATGATTTGAAGAAATGTTATTTTCTCTCCAACTGACACTGTCCTTGAAGGACCAAGCTAAACTTCTAAGGAGCCAAATTCCAAATAATTTTGAGACTAGGAAATACAAAGTGTAGTGTCATAGATTGATTTATCGATCCATTGATTTCATCAGACAGCAGTCATCACTTCTAAGATTATTCAAACACCACTAACGTTTGGGTAACAAAGTTGAGATGTCTGCGCTCGAGCACGCGCGCGTGCGTGTGTGTGTGTGTGTGTGTGTGTGTGTGTGTGACTCATAAGGGGATGTTTTCCATAGCTGTGCACTATGGCACTGCAGGATCTCTGGTTGCTGAGTACCCAGAGGTGGAAGCCCCGATACAGAGCTTGGACTGTGAAGTTATGCATGGGTTCTCAATGGTGTGTGTGGGGTCGGCCCCCCTAATCCCCCATGTTGGTTGTTCAACGGTCAACTCTAATATATAGATCAGAGAGGATATCATCCATGTGCTTCATATGAATAACTTTCCCAAATAATCTTTATCTTTTTCAAAGGAAGACATCCTGTAATCCATTTCATAAGATGCTATTGGGAACCTACTCCCCCAGCATGTGAATTATCCCTACAGAGCACAAGATCCCTGAGAAGGAGGAGCCCTGGACGCTGAGACACCAGGAAAGTAGGCTTTTAGATGATATTTTCTGCTTCTCATGAGATGACGGTGTCTACTGATCCTATTCAAGTGTGTAAAATGAGAGCCCCCTGGCAAGGATCAGCAGAAGGTCTTTGCTGCTGGGCCCTGGGCTCTTCCTTTCAGTGGGGAGGCCAAGAGCCTCAAGAAGGAAGGAAGGAAGGAAGGAAGGAAGGAAGGAAGGAAGGAAGGAAGGAAGGAAGGTAGGTGGGAGGGAGGGAGGGAGGGAGGGAGGGAGGGGAGGGTTTGCCCGGTGCCATCAGGCCCGTGTGTCACCCTAAAGAGAAGGGCAGCCATCGCCACTGCTGGAATCATGTCCCCATTTCCTGGGCAGGACATTCAAGAAGGCCTCCTCCTGTGTGTTTCGTGCATCACCTCGACGGTGCCCCCAGGAATAGTCACCGGAGGGAACTGTGCAGCTGAGCCAACCTGCCTGGGAACACGGCCTCCTTCCTTTAAGAAGTGGAAAACTCGCCCAGTGCTCTCTCTGTTGTTGTTTTTCCGGTCCTTATCCTTGTCCTTGTCGTCG
This sequence comes from Hippopotamus amphibius kiboko, assembly GCF_030028045.1. Lineage (NCBI taxonomy): Eukaryota > Metazoa > Chordata > Mammalia > Artiodactyla > Hippopotamidae > Hippopotamus > Hippopotamus amphibius. The sequence continues at coordinate 32,415,385 of NC_080200.1, read as the reverse complement.
TCGTCGTGGTCGTCGTCATCGTTACTGTTGTTAACAAGTGAATGAGAGTGAGTCAGAAAGAGAAAAACAAATATTGTATATTCACACATATATGTGGACTGCAGAAAAATGGTACACATCAACTGGTGTGCAAGGCAGAAAGAGAGACACAGATGTAGAGCACAAACATATGGACACCAAGTGGGGAAAGCGGGGAGGGTTGGGGGGGAATGAATTGGAAGATTGGGGTACCAAATTGTACACTCTAAATATATACAGTTTATTGTAAAACATGAAAAGAAAAAAAGTTAAGAAAAAGTGAATGATGCCTCCGTCTAGAGGAATACTTGGCAGTTATTATGTTCAGGACCATTTCTTTTTCTGCCATTGATGGAAAACTCCTTGGATCCCGTTAGCATTTATGGATTCAAGGAGTGCAGTTCTTCATAGGTTCTGTCACGTCGTTAGGAGGGGAATCCTCATCAAGTTGCTTCAACCAGGACTATGTGTCCTTCAGATGCGGAGATGGAAATGAATGGTGCTCTGCGGGGCGGTGGGGGGGCGGGGGCGCGATGATAGGCACCCAGGACTCCTTCCCCCAGGCCTCCTTTTGTTCCCTCACTGCTTCCTGGAGAAGGGACACCCCCCCCCCCACGCACACACCGTCTAGGTGTGCTATTTGCTGTCCATAATTTCCCGTGCCCTTTGGGCATGGCTGATAGAGACGGACATGAAGCAGCAGGACGGCAAGCTGGCACCTGGGCCTAGGGAAGTTTCACAAGTGAAATATCAGAACTGGAGCTGGGACAGACATGCCTCCCCTTCCCGGGGCCGGGGGGGGGGGTGCGGAAGCTGGGCTGGGGGAGCTGGAGACGAGGGGCACAGAGAGAGGCAGGGAAGGGAGGCCCCACGTGGGCCTGGGAGAGACGGGGATGGGGAGGGCGGGGCGGTGGGGGGCAGGGGGCCACTGCTGACCGGCCTGGGTTCGGGTTCCCTGTCCCCCGTCCTGCTGAGAACGTGCCTTTGCTTCCTGCCCTCAGGTGTGCGAGAGGAGCACGTTTCTTTTCAATAAAGACCAATACATCATGTCACACTATGTTTGGTTTTGCTTGTTCATGTTCCAGACGAGGCCAACGAACTCTCCCAGGGGAGGTGTGGGTACAAAGGATCTGACAGGATGGGAGGGTGCGGGTCTGCGCATGGGCCAAGAAATCCAGAAAATCTGTCGTAGCTGAGACTCAGGCCTTTTTCAGAAATAGGCCAAGAGAGTTCAGCTTTGACCATTCCCTGCCAAGCAGTCATCACAGGTGCTTCCTGGAAGGGATTGAGTTGCAGAAACCAGCGTGGCCCGCAGCCCTCAGGCCTCAGCCCGGCAGGCAGGCAGGCAGGCAGCGGCTATTGTCTGTTGGTCCCGCCCCCGCCCCCGCCCCCGCCCCCGCCCCCGCCCGCTTCTCCACCGCTCGCTCCTTCCCAAGTCGCCAGGGCTGATAGTTGCCGGGAGAGGGGGAGGGGAAGTCCGGACGCTTCATTCCGCAGGGCCTTGTTCAATCGCTTCATTCAAATGCAGAATGCTCTCCGGTCAGATCGGGAGCCTTTGACTTTGCCTCGAGCTCCCCTTTATCGAACGGCTTTTTTTTTTCCTTCCCCAATTTCCCCACCCTTAGGCTGCCCCCTCCAAACTGCAGGGAGGGAGGGAGGGAGGGAGGGAGGGAGGGAGGGAGGGAGGGAGGGAGGGATGGGTGAAGGTTGTGTGAGAACTTCTCCTTGTCTCAGGCAAATAGGAGTCCCCTCTTTTTCCTAACCCAGGAAACCCCACTAAACCATTTGAGAATCACGGACATGCGTGGAAGCAAACGTCTTAACTTGAGATCGTGCTCTGCTGTGGGAGGACAGAAAGGAGGGCCAGAATGTCCGGTCTTGTGCTGTCCAGTTCTTAAGCGACTTGAATTCAAGGAGACACATTTTGGGGCGGCCTACTCTGAACATATTGAAAGCTGACCTGGTGACTGTGTGTGTGTGTGTGTGTGTGTGTGTGTGTGTGTGTGTGTGTGTGTGAGAGAGGGAGAGGGAGATGGAGGGAGGGAGGGAGGCGGGGAGGGAGGGAAAGGGAGAAAATAGGTTAGTAGAGGCCTCCATTTCATGGAAACTGTTTCTGAGTTCTGAGAACAGGTCGGTTCTGTGAAACAGTTATCATATCTCCTCTCAGGAGGCAGTGATGTTGATGGGCTCCCAAAAACTAGGCCTGTGGTGCAAGCAATCAGGTTATTTCCTACGAGGCACTTGTATGGAAACCAAAGGAAGACAAAGGTCCATCACTGGAGCCGATTATAAACCAGTGGGGGGGGGGGGAGCGTGTGGGGGGCGGTGTCAGTGAAGAAGATTTGTAGATGTTAGGGTGGAAGCAACTTTAGCAGTTTGAAATGGCTGTGATGATGTCGGGTGTTTGGTTCGACTTTCAGAGTGGCTCTCACAGAAACAGGCACCAGGATGGTTTCCACAGGAGCTGTGGTGGCCATGTCTCTAAAGTTTTCACCAAGTCCTCCAGCTTCGGTCTGTAGGGCTTCAGGCAAAGGGCCGTTTTCGTTGTCAGTGATGCCAAGTCAAAAGGGTGGGCGAAAGTGGGAAACATTCATGGAGAGAGTTGTAGCCAGATATTGGGGGCAACTTGAAAGACTTCAGGATCCAGTCCGGTTTTCAGGTGAAAAGCAACACCCTAAGGAAAATGAATAGCACCAGAATCTCATATCCACAAGTGTGTATTCCCGTTTTATGGAAACGTAACGTGGGCCTCTAAGGAACGCGTGCAAGTGACTCTCTTGCCAAAGAAATAAGGAGCCTCACGGAGAGTTTCTGAATTCTGGACGGAGCAGGTAGGGAGAAAAAGAGAAGTGATTCCATTTTGCTGACAAGGGTACAAGTCACCAAATGGATGTCCAACTTTTAAAATAAATTGGGTTTTGTTTGTTTTCATTTTCCCTTGTAGCTGGAAAAGAAAAGATTTCACAATCCGTCCTGTTCTCTCTCTCTCTCTCTCACTCAGGTTAGGAGATTCTTTTCTGTTTGAAATAATGGAAGCATTTATAATGTCGTGCAGTTTCAGGTGTACAGCACAGTGATTTAGATAGAAAGATAGGTAGATAGATAGATAGATATAGATTCTGTTTCAGATTTTTTTTCTCTTATAGGTTATTACAAAGTATTGAGTATAGTTTCCTGTGCCAAGTCGTAAGAGCTTGTTGATTATCCACTTTACGTATAGGAATGTGTATATGTTCATCCCAAGCTCCTAAGGTATCCGCACCCTGGCCCCCCCCCCCGCCCCCAGCGGCTTCCCCAATCAGTCCTATTGTAGACAAGTAGTCATACACACACTATCATCCTAGTCCTCAGTTCATTCAGCCCCACGTAGGTCACTCGTTCTTCTCGGAGTCCAGTTTTCCCATCGGCCCTGTCAATCTTGCCTGATGATTGAGCGTGACTGGAAAAGTGATGGTCCCAAGAAGTTTGCAAGAGCTTTTGTGAAGGCTCATAGGACTTGCCCAGCGAAGTGGGTGCCTTGATCACTGCAGGCTGTGGAAGGTATACCCAAAGTGGCAAACACAATTTTTTTTTAACCGTCTCTATGCCATGGTGAGGACAGAAGGCTTGCAGCAAGGGAAGGCTTCAACCCACATGGAAACCATACTCACCGTCACAGGAACGTTTGGATGACCCTTACTACGTGCCAGTGGAGTGAAGTCCAGTGGCCGGGGCTCAGGGGTTCCTGAGAGAGGAGGTCTGACGCCTCTGGGGACAAAGAGAATTGTTTTCCCCCAGGGTGACAAGCATGACAGGTCAGCCATTGCAGGTAACCTGTAGAAATCTTCCCACCAGCATCTATTTACAATTGGAGCCATTCGAAATGCACCAAGGTGGGTGGCGGAATGCGGGGGGCGGCGGGGACCTGGGGGGGGGGTGAGGTTCCCCAGGAAGCCTGAGACATGGAGACCCAGTGGCCGGCCGGGCTGCTGCCCCTCTCTGGGGTCTGCTGTCCCTCTCTGGGGTCTGCTGTAGCCCCGACCCTCTGTTGAATGGACAGAATGGAATTGATCCACGTGTGGCCCCCCCCCCACCCCCCATCATCTTTCAAGAGGCTGTTGTTGCCGCCTCGGCATGAAACTCGGGTGGAATATCTCCTTGATACTGGGCTCAGTCCCTGTCGTGTGAGCCTCCATTTGGATGACCGAAAACCCTGTATGCCAGGGCAGAGAAGAAGGATCCCATCATTTCCAGAGCAGTTGGAACACACCCGTGTATAGACACAAGCCAAAGAAGGCTTCACGTTCCTTCCTCTTCGACAATGCTTCCCATGTCAGGAAACCTCTCCAGGAAGCCTACTCCGTTTCATGGCTCTGCTTTCGAAGGAGAGAGAACACATTCTTGAGCTAGGCCCTCTCCTCTTGGATCCTCTCTCAACATGCATTCTAAGTGCAAAAGACTTCATGTGTCATTCGGTTTGGGGGCAAATGTGTCCAAAATACCCCAACGAGTGTAAAACAGTTAGATAGGTCACTGGGGAACAGTGCCTCCTTAGCCACGTCACCCACATCCCAGGGAAAGACTTGCTAGGCAAAGAGAGACGCCTCTTTCCTTGTGAGCCAACCCTGGCTCTTTGAATATCAAGAGGACTAAGTCCACGTGAGTCCCCCAAGACCTGATAAAGGTAACCTAGAAAAGAAGTGATGATTTTTAGAAGACATAAGCCTGCCTGCCTGCCTGCCTGCCTGCCTGCCTGCCTTCCTTCCTTCCTTCCTTCCTTCCTTCCGGAAAAAGGAAGGAAAGCTTTCTCTCTCATGACGGAGAGAGCAGAGCAATAGAAGAAACACCCAAGCCCGAGCCCAAAGTTGGCCTTTTTCACCGAGAGACAGAAAACTGAATTCTAGTTTTGCACTGGTTTCCTGTTGATACGAACACTCATGTGTGTCCTTGAATCCATCCTCATCTTAAGCAGTCCTGACCACGGTTCCCATTCCTTTCCGAAGATTCTTCTCCTCAGAAACCTTTTCCAATCGCCTGTGCCCAGTTTTAGCTTTTCCCTTGTGTCCTTTGTTTCCCATTTCGAAATGACTAGCTTTAGGACCGAAATGTCTTTTTTTCCCTCCCCCAAACCTTATCTGCATACCTTCTACCTTGCCTCCCCCCTCCCCACACTCCCCAAAGAGGTCCTCTTCCTACAATGAGGATGGCGACCTCGGGTAGCTTGGACCACACACGTTCCTTCTTTAGGATGCCTCATCCTTGGACATTTGTCACCGCCCCCCCCCGCCCCCCACCCCACCCCACCCCACCCCACCCCACCCCAATCCAATCCAATGAAAGTAAGGAAGCCAACCACAGTGACCCGTGTGAACATGGACTGCCTTGTAGAAGTCCAGGCTCCTGCCTAGTTTGTGGTTTCCCTAAAGCGCAAGATCTGTGTAGGCATGGAAGCACGCATATGCTCCAACTCTCCGGAGCAGGGAGACCCTTAGGCTTGTGGAGCTAGGGACGTTTCAGCATTTTCCCTTCTTTGGAGATGATGTAGACAGGCTGCTGAATGTCCATTCTTTCATGGCACTCAGTCCACCCCTAAACCTAGAGATGTTGGAAAGTCTTGAAGTCGGCCTATGGAAAAGAGTTCTTGTGGAAGACGTTCCCTTACACATTCTCCTCATCTCGTCCACACTTCTGTCCTCTGTGTGTTATGAGCGGTCCCACTTGGATGATTCGTGATTTCTTAAGACAGGAAAGCAGTCAGTCCTCATCTCTACACCTCCCGGCCGCCCCCTCCACCACCCTGTTCCCGTGAGAGATTTTCTTCCTGCTTTCAGACGGGAGAAGGAAAGGAGGGTCCGTGTTCCCCTCCTGTTGTCACCTCGCATGGCAAAATCTCCCTATGCCACGGAGGCCCATTTGGGGGCGGTGTCCTGCGGGCCCGAAGACCTTCCGAGTCAACCTCAAGGAGGATGAGGATGTTCTCTCTTGCCACCGAACCGGTGAACCCGATGGCCTTCTAAGCAATGATGTCTCATCAGCCCACCCCACCCGTTTCACACAGAACGGAACAGCCTCTCCTGGATGACTCGGAGCAGGGGAGTTCCTGGGTCTGTCAGAGAGGGCCCTCTGCTGGCGGTGGGTGAAAAAGCACTGCACAGGACAGGAGGTGTTCGTGGTGTCCTTGGGAAGGAAAGGCGGGGGGGCATTTTATTCTTGGAAAGCTTATGCTGGCCCAGGATGTACACTATGAAAGATGATGCGACCTCATTTGGGGCGGGCACCAGAGGAGGGAGACGCGGGGCGGGGGGGGGGGGGGGGGGCGGGAGGTGTAGAAACGCATAAAAGCGGTCCTACCTTAAATGAATAAAAAAATAACAAGCAATATAACATGTACAATAAAATAGAGCACACGCAAAGGAAACGAAGGCAAAGTACAGGAAACGAAGAGAAAAATGCAAAGCCTATATACAGTGCTTCCATGTTCCTCATTCAATCAGCTTGGTGCAGGAATCTCTAGGAGATGAACAGCAAGCATACACGGGTCAAGCGGCGGCCGCGGGTCCACCGGCAGCCCGGGGCTGCGCAGCCCGAGTCCGCGCGTGCTGTCGCTCGGCGGCCTGCGGGCCGGGTCTCTGGGTGCCCGCGGCCCGAGGGTCGCTCGGCGGCCGGCGGGCATGGTCTCGGGCGCGCGCGGCCCGAGGGTCGCTCGGCGGCCGGCGGGCATGGTCTCGGGCGCGCGCGGCCCGAGGGTCGCTCGGCGGCCGGCGGGCATGGTCTCGGGCGCGCGCGGCCCGAGGGTCGCTCGGCGGCCGGCGGCCCGGGTCTCGGGCGCGCGCGGCCCGAGGGTCGCTCGGCGGCCGGCGGCCCGGGTCTCGCGCGCCCGCGGCCCGAGGGTCGCTCGGCGGCCCGCGGCCACGGAGCCTGCAGGCCGCTCGGCGGCCCGGGTCCCGGGCGCCCGCAGCCCGAGGGGCGCTCGGCGGCCGGCAGCCCGCGGCCTGCAGGCCGCTCGGCGGCCCGGCTCTCGGGGAGACCGCGGCGCGAGGGTCGCTCGGCGGACCGCGGCCACGGAGCCTGCAGGTCGCTCGGCGGCCCGGGTCCCGGGCGCCCGCAGCCCGAGGGGCGCTCGGCGGCCCGCGGCCGGCTGGTCGACCTGCCTG